>NC_069500.1:1447862457-1447954957 GCF_027579735.1 Bombina bombina | reverse complement strand
AATATCAACGGAATGCAAGGGTTCAAACGGAACCCCCTGAAGAACTGAAAGAACTAAATTGAGACTCCAAGGAGGAGTCAAAGGTTTGTAAACAGGCTTGATTCTAACCAGAGCCTGAACAAAGGCTTGAACATCTGGCACAGCAGCCAGTTTTTTGTGAAGTAACACCGACAAGGCAGAAATCTGTCCCTTCAGGGAACTTGCAGATAATCCCTTTTCCAATCCTTCTTGAAGGAAGGATAGAATCCTAGGAATCTTAACCTTGTCCCAAGGGAATCCTTTAGATTCACACCAACAGATATATTTTTTCCAAATTTTGTGGTAAATCTTTCTAGTTACAGGCTTTCTGGCCTGAACAAGAGTATCGATAACAGAATCTGAGAACCCTCGCTTCGATAAAATCAAGCGTTCAATCTCCAAGCAGTCAGCTGGAGTGAAACCAGATTCGGATGTTCGAACGGACCCTGAACAAGCAGGTCTCGTCTCAAAGGTAGCTTCCAAGGTGGAGCCGATGACATATTCACCAGATCTGCATACCAAGTCCTGCGTGGCCACGCAGGAGCTATCAAGATCACCGACGCCCTCTCCTGATTGATCCTGGCTACCAGCCTGGGGATGAGAGGAAACGGCGGGAACACATAAGCTAGTTTGAAGGTCCAAGGTGCTACTAGTGCATCCACTAGAGCCGCCTTGGGATCCCTGGATCTGGACCCGTAGCAAGGAACTTTGAAGTTCTGACGAGAGGCCAACAGATCCATGTCTGGAATGCCCCACAGCTGAGTGACTTGGGCAAAGATTTCCGGATGGAGTTCCCACTCCCCCGGATGCAATGTCTGACGACTCAGAAAATCCGCTTCCCAATTTTCCACTCCTGGGATGTGGATAGCAGACAGGTGGCAGGAGTGAGACTCCGCCCATAGAATGATTTTGGTCACTTCTTCCATCGCTAGGGAACTCCTTGTTCCCCCCTGATGGTTGATGTACGCAACAGTTGTCATGTTGTCTGATTGAAACCGTATGAACTTGGCCCTCGCTAGCTGAGGCCAAGCCTTGAGAGCATTGAATATCGCTCTCAGTTCCAGAATATTTATCGGTAGAAGAGAATCTTCCCGAGACCAAAGACCCTGAGCTTTCAGGGCTCCCCAGACCGCGCCCCAGCCCATCAGACTGGCGTCGGTCGTGACAATGACCCACTCTGGTCTGCGGAATGTCATCCCTTGTGACAGGTTGTCCAGGGACAGCCACCAACGGAGTGAGTCTCTGGTCCTCTGATTTACTTGTATCTTCGGAGACAAGTCTGTATAGTCCCCATTCCACTGACTGAGCATGCACAGTTGTAATGGTCTTAGATGAATGCGCGCAAAAGGAACTATGTCCATTGCCGCTACCATCAACCCGATCACTTCCATGCACTGAGCTATGGAAGGAAGAGGAACGGAATGAAGTATCCGACAAGAGTCTAGAAGTTTTGTTTTTCTGGCCTCTGTCAGAAAAATCCTCATTTCTAAGGAGTCTATTATTGTTCCCAAGAAGGGAACCCTTGTTGACGGGGATAGAGAACTCTTTTCCACGTTCACTTTCCATCCGTGAGATCTGAGAAAGGCCAGGACAATGTCCGTGTGAGCCTTTGCTTGAGGAAGGGACGACGCTTGAATCAGAATGTCGTCCAAGTAAGGTACTACAGCAATGCCCCTTGGTCTTAGCACAGCTAGAAGGGACCCTAGTACTTTTGTGAAAATCCTTGGAGCAGTGGCTAATCCGAAAGGAAGCGCCACAAACTGGTAATGTTTGTCCAGGAATGCGAACCTTAGGAACCGATGATGTTCCTTGTGGATAGGAATATGTAGATACGCATCCTTTAAATCCACCGTGGTCATGAATTGACCTTCCTGGATGGAAGGAAGAATAGTTCGAATGGTTTCCATCTTGAACGATGGAACCTTGAGAAACTTGTTTAAGATCTTGAGATCTAAGATTGGTCTGAATGTTCCCTCTTTTTTGGGAACTATGAACAGATTGGAGTAGAACCCCATCCCTTGTTCTCTTAATGGAACAGGATGAATCACTCCCATTTTTAACAGGTCTTCTACACAATGTAAGAATGCCTGTCTTTTTATGTGGTCTGAAGACAACTGAGACCTGTGGAACCTCCCCCTTGGGGGAAGTCCCTTGAATTCCAGAAGATAACCTTGGGAGACTATTTCTAGCGCCCAAGGATCCAGAACATCTCTTGCCCAAGCCTGAGCGAAGAGAGAGAGTCTGCCCCCCACCAGATCCGGTCCCGGATCGGGGGCCAACATTTCATGCTGTCTTGGTAGCAGTGGCAGGTTTCTTGGCCTGCTTTCCCTTGTTCCAGCCTTGCATTGGTCTCCAAGCTGGCTTGGCTTGAGAAGTATTACCCTCTTGCTTAGAGGACGTAGCACCTTGGGCTGGTCCGTTTCTACGAAAGGGACGAAAATTAGGTTTATTTTTTGCCTTGAAAGGCCGATCCTGAGGAAGGGCGTGGCCCTTACCCCCAGTGATATCAGAGATAATCTCTTTCAAGTCAGGGCCAAACAGCGTTTTCCCCTTGAAAGGAATGTTAAGTAGCTTGTTCTTGGAAGACGCATCAGCCGACCAAGATTTCAACCAAAGCGCTCTGCGCGCCACAATAGCAAACCCAGAATTCTTAGCCGCTAACCTAGCCAATTGCAAAGTGGCGTCTAGGGTGAAAGAATTAGCCAATTTGAGAGCATTGATTCTGTCCATAATCTCCTCAAAAGGAGGAGACTCACTATCGACCGCCTTTATCAGATCATCGAACCAGAAACATGCGGCTGTAGCGACAGGGACAATGCATGAAATTGGTTGTAGAAGGTAACCTTGCTGAACAAACATCTTTTTAAGCAAACCTTCTAATTTTTTATCCATAGGATCTTTGAAAGCACAACTATCCTCTATGGGTATAGTGGTGCGTTTGTTTAAAGTGGAAACCGCTCCCTCGACCTTGGGGACTGTCTGCCATAAGTCCTTTCTGGGGTCGACCATAGGAAACAATTTTTTAAATATGGGGGGAGGGACGAAAGGAATACCGGGCCTTTCCCATTCCTTGTTAACAATGTCCGCCACCCGCTTGGGTATAGGAAAAGCTTCTGGGAGCCCCGGCACCTCTAGGAACTTGTCCATTTTACATAGTTTCTCTGGGATGACCAACTTGTCACAATCATCCAAAGTGGATAATACCTCCTTAAGCAGAATGCGGAGATGTTCCAACTTAAATTTAAATGCAATCACATCAGGTTCAGCCTGTTGAGAAATGTTCCCTGAATCAGTAATTTCTCCCTCAGACAAAACCTCCCTGGCCCCATCAGACTGGGTTAGGGGCCCTTCGGAAATATTATTATCAGCGTCGTCATGCTCTTCAGTATCTAAAACAGAGCAGCCGCGCTTACGCTGATAAGTGTTCATTTTGGCTAAAATGTTTTTGACAGAATTATCCATTACAGCCGTTAATTGTTGCATAGTAAGGAGTATTGGCGCGCTAGATGTACTAGGGGCCTCCTGAGTGGGCAAGACTCGTGTAGACGAAGGAGGGAATGATGCAGTACCATGCTTACTCCCCTCACTTGAGGAATCATCTTGGGCATCATTGTCATTATCACATAAATCACATTTATTTAAATGAATAGGAATTCTGGCTTCCCCACATTCAGAACACAGTCTATCTGGTAGTTCAGACATGTTAAACAGGCATAAACTTGATAACAAAGTACAAAAAACGTTTTAAAATAAAACCGTTACTGTCACTTTAAATTTTAAACTGAACACACTTTATTACTGCAATTGCGAAAAAACATGAAGGAATTGTTCAAAATTCACCAAATTTTCACCACAGTGTCTTAAAGCCTTAAAAGTATTGCACACCAAATTTGGAAGCTTTAACCCTTAAAATAACGGAACCGGAGCCGTTTTGAACTTTAACCCCTTTACAGTCCCTGGTATCTGCTTTGCTGAGACCCAACCAAGCCCAAAGGGGAATACGATACCAAATGACGCCTTCAGAAAGTCTTTTCTAAGTATCAGAGCTCCTCTCACATGCGACTGCATGCCATGCCTCTCAAAAACAAGTGCGCAACACCGGCGCGAAAATGAGGCTCTGCTTATGCTTTGGGAAAGCCCCTAAAGAATAAGGTGTCTAATACAGTGCCTGCCGATATTATTATATCAAAATACCCAGATAAAATGATTCCTCAAGGCTAAATATGTGTTAATAATGAATCGATTTAGCCCAGAAAAAGTCTACAGTCTTAATAAGCCCTTGTGAAGCCCTTATTTACTTGCTGAATAAACATGGCTTACCGGATCCCATAGGGAAAATGACAGCTTCCAGCATTACATCGTCTTGTTAGAATGTGTCATACCTCAAGCAGCAAGAGACTGCACACTGTTCCCCCAACTGAAGTTAATTGCTCTCAACAGTCCTGTGTGGAACAGCCATGGATTTTAGTGACGGTTGCTAAAATCATTTTCCTCATACAAACAGAAATCTTCATCTCTTTTCTGTTTCTGAGTAAATAGTACATACCAGCACTATTTCAAAATAACAAACTCTTGATTGAATAATAAAAACTACAGTTAAACACTAAAAAACTCTAAGCCATCTCCGTGGAGATGTTGCCTGTACAACGGCAAAGAGAATGACTGGGGTAGGCGGAGCCTAGGAGGGATCATGTGACCAGCTTTGCTGGGCTCTTTGCCATTTCCTGTTGGGGAAGAGAATATCCCACAAGTAAGGATGACGCCGTGGACCGGACACACCTATGTTGGAGAAAGAGAGAGAGAAAGAAAGAAAGAGAGAGAGATGAATACAAATGAATGCACTGAGAGCACCTCAGTGAGACAACAGAAGACAGAGAATTCAGTATCTCATCTACATCACTGGTAAGTGGTTTATACAAGAAGCAGATAACTATGTCATGGACACCAGACTGCCAAAAGCTACCCCCCAACCCCCCTACTACCTGGCCCACTGCTTATTACACAAGTTTTGTTCCTTTCATGGCTTACGGGATCTCCCAAACCCTTCCTGTGTCATGTCTTACAGTTTGTACCTCCTCAAGGAAGAGTTGATCACTTGCCGCCTGACCCCTCTCTGACTGGCCGGGCTCCTGGAACTACTGTCTGTCTGGACTACCCCGGATGCCTGCTAACCTTTACCCCAGGTCGCTCCAGAGGCCCTTTGTCCAAGAGCTCTGCATTTTGGGGGATTTGTTGTGCCTTTGGTGGACAAGGGCTGGGTTGATTGCCGAGGGGGAGCTCCCTCGGGAACCAGGGTTTTTGAACACCCCCATCTCCATATCTTTAACAGGCTGTAACTCTGGCTCCCCCGGGATCACCCAAAAACCACGACCTAGGTACTGTGGGGACTCTATGGGACTGTGGCTCCTATGGAGGTGCCGGACTGTCTGGAGGAGCGGAAAATCTTGGGATCAGATAAGGCTCTGAATGTGTATATAAGATGTGTGGTTTTCCCAATAAAGTCTGTTTGTGTTTTCACCTGAATACTGGTCTTATCTGGTTATTTGGGTGGGCTACTTTCTATAATCACTTTCCAGCTATACAGCTACAGGTTCCGGGGAGAAAGCAGGACCTTTTGATGGAGCTACCCAGTCGGGGTAGCCGGTATCCGTCACATTGGCAGGCAGCGGTGGGATCTGCTTGTTCCACGCGGTTCCTGCTGACAGAGAAGAAGCGCCACAGTAGCCTGCAACTATGAAAGCTGAGGTCCTATGGAGAGTACAAAAAGCGCTGGTCCAACAGGACAAGCTGAGCTGGACATTATCCACCAGCAACTATGGAGGGAGGCTCTTCAACAAGAACAGGACTGTTATGGAAAGGTCCTCCCCACTGCTGATGAAAGGTACTGGCTCCAGCTAGACTTACGAGTGCCTTTCTTGAGAGAGCAGCCCAGGGAGGAATTGCTAACTACACTAGATGGACTGGTCCAGGCATAGATGTGGCTGGAGGACGACTACAGGGCCCTCTGATGGCACGGTATGCAAGCGCGGCCATAGCTGGAGGATGACGTCCCCCCAGAGAGCTTTGGCTTCTGCGGCCCTGGATTGCTATTTGAGAAGCAGGCAAAGGACCCAGATTTTGGGAGTGAGGCGGAGTGGAGACCGGAGGACATTAGTGAGTACCAAGAGAGATTGTTGAATCTCTCGGGGGGGTATCACGGCTACTAAACGATCTTGATTTTATAAGTGTCCAGGAATGGGAGCTGGTCTACAAAAAAGCTGCTAGACTCTGCTCAGCAGCCCGGTGAGGCTCCCTTTGCCTGGGACTATCAGGAGGCCATAGCCAAAAGCTCTGAAGGCCTGGCTGAAAGGTCAGCAATGGAGGCGTTTGACAGTGGACTCTACCCCCCTCTACACGCAGCTACAGAAGCAGAGCTCCTATGGCGTAGGCAGCAAATACTGGCCCATCTTAACGAACCTGCACAGAGCGAAATGGGATGGAGGGATGCATCTACCCAGCAGCTGGTCAAGGGTTCAAGGGATGGAGAAATCGTCTCATCCCCCAAGCGGCAGAGACATTTCCAAGGAAAGGAGAAAGCGGCAGAATGAGTTCCAGGGAGAGGAGGTAGCAGACATCCCTCCTCAGAGAGAGAGAGAGAGAACCTCTCTCTTTCCCCAGCAGCAGAACATTTCTCACAGGGGGCAGACATGACATTAGGCCCAGGGGGGGCCCGGCCCTGCAGTTGGTACCACAAGTTTGGGCACCAGAGTCTTGCCTGCCCCACCAAGGAGCAACCTCCCCCTCTAGTCTGGGGTGGGAATACAGCCAGAAACCGGCACTGGCTTTGTTTGTGGCTGGGTCAGCCGGTACTCACAGAGGGAGGCAGTGTGGACATGGAATCTAAAGACACTAGAACTTGTGGGAGAGCATCTGTTTGGGAGCCGGCCTTGGCAAACTTGTTTGGGACTTTGCATCATGTGACTATCATGTGAGCCCAGGGTGCAAGGGATAAACGACAGCAGGAACCCCCCAGGATGCCCCAAGACCAGGAGAGATGGGATAACCTCTCCCAGCAATCGAGAACTGGAGGGCCACCGTCTGACAGCACCAGGCCGACCCGTTAAGGGTCTAGCCGGGTCTGCCGAACTGGAGGGGGGGAGATGTCACAGATACCAGACAGCCAAGGCTACCCCCCACCCCCCTACTACATGGCTCACTTCCTGTTACATTAGATTTGGCCATTTCATGGCTTACGGGATCTCCCAGATGCGTGCTATGTGCGGTTTTGCTGTGTACACTTGGTCATGGAAGAGCTTATCTATGACCAGGAAAAACCCTCCAAGGCTGGCCGGGCTCCTGGAACTCCCAGTCGGCCGCCCCACAAGGACACTCGCCTAACTCCTCTCAGGCTGACCGGGCTCCTGGAACTCCCGGTCGGCCACAGAACAGCAGGACAACCGCTAACTTTACCCCTGGTCGCTCCAGCGGCCCTTTGCCCCAGTACTCTGCTCTTTTGGGAATTGGTAGCCCCTAGGGAGGACAAGAGCTGGGGGAATTACCGGAGGGGAGCTCCTTTGGGAAATGGGGTTTTGGACACCCCTACCCTCATTACTTCAACAGACTGTATCTCCGGTCCCCAGTAAGGAATCACGCCGCCACCCCTGGGTACTGGAATTCTGTGGGACTATGGCTGCTATGGAGGCACCAGTCTGTCTGGAGGGGCGGGAATGGCGGGAAAATTGTGGGATTGTCCAGTGTCTTATCAAGATGAGCTTTGTGTATAAAAGGAGTGTATGTTTTACAATAAAATCAGTTCTTGTTTTACCTGAATGCTAGTCTGTCTAGTTATTTGGGTGGGCTCCAGCTAAAATCACTTTCCTGGGCTACATAGCAGCCTGTTCCAGGCAGAGGAAGGACCCTCTGGCAGAGCTACCTAGTCTGGGTAGCCGGAGTCTGCCACAGGGTGGGACCCTGAAAACTGGTGCTGTCGGTCATCAGGGGTGGCTACAGGCTGTGGTCACTTGCCAGCTACATAAGCTGCAGTTGGCAGGGTGGAAGCAGGACCCGTTTGGCGAAGCTACCCTAACGGGGTAGCCGGGGTATTCATCACAGTAAGTGCTAGATCTGACCTCCCAGCAGGTAGATGGCGCTGCTACACATTTAGTGCTAGATCCGACCTCCCAGCAGGACTAGGGGGGAGGAGCACTGTCACAGATACCAGACTGTCAAAGCTACCCCCACCCCCCTACTACCTGGCTCACTGCTTATTACACCAGTTTTGGCCCTTTCATGGCTTAGGGTATCTCCCAAACCCTTCCGGTGCCATGTTTTACTATTTGTCCGCCTGACCCCTCTCTGACTGGCTGGGCTCCTGGAACTACTGGCCAGCCGGCCGGACTACCCCAGTCACCCGCTAACCTTTACCCCAGGTCGTTCCAGAGGCCCTTTGCCCCAGAGCTCCACTCTTTTGGGAATTTGTTGTGCCTTTGGTGGACAAGGGCTGGGGTGATTGCCGAGCTTTCCAACGACACCCTGGAAGTGCCACTGCTCCCCCGGGATCACCCCGAAACCTAGGTACTGTGGGGGCTCTATGGGACTGTGGCTCCTATGGAGGTGCTGGACTGTCTGGAAGGGCGGGAGATCTTGGGATCAGATAAGGCTCTGAATGTGTATATAAGCAGTGTGTGTTTCACAATAAAGTCTGACCGTGTTTCACCTGAATACTGGTCTTCTCTGGTTATTTGGGTGGGCTACTTGCTATAATCACTTTCCAGCTATACAGCTGCAGGTTCCAGGGAGGAAGCAGGACCTTTTGGCGAAGCTACCCAGTCGGGGTAGACGATATCCGTCATAAATGATTCATGTGTGTGTGTATATGTCAGTCCTGCTAGAGGGTAACTGCTAGAGTCGACCGCCAAGCAGGTAGAGGGCACTGCTAGATAGAAAGGGCTAGATCTGACCTCCCAGCAGGTAGCGGGCAGTGCAAGAGGGTAAGTGCTAGATGTGACCTCCCAGCAGGTAGAGGGCGCTGCAAGATGGCAAGTGCTAGATCTGACCTCCCAGCAGGTAGAGGGCGTTGCTAGATGGTAAGTGCTAGATCCGACCTCCCAGCAGGCAGAGGGCGCTGATACACATTAAATGCTAGATCTGACCTCCCAGCAGATATTGGCCGGTGCAAGAGGATAAGTGCTAGATCCAACCTCCCAGCAGGTAGAGGGCGCTGCTAGACGGTAAGTGCTAGATCTGGCCTCCCAGCAGGTAAAGGGTGCTGCTAGACGGTAAGTGCTAGACTCGACCTCCCAGCAAGGTGAGGGTGCTGATAGATGGTAAGTTCTAGATCCGACCTCCCAGCAGGTAGAGGGTGCTGCAAGATGGTAAATGCTAGATCTGACCTTCCAGCAGGTAGAGGGCGCTGCTAAATGGTAAGTGCTAGATCTGACCTCCCAGCAGGTATTGGCCGGTGCAAGAGGGTAAGTGCTAGATCCGACCTCCCAGCAGGTAGAGGGCGCTGCTATATATTAAATGCTAGATCCAACCTCCCAGCAGGTATTGGCCAGTGCAAGAGGGCAAGTGCTAGATCCAACCTCCCAGCAGGTAGAGGGCAAGTGCTAGATCCGACCTACCAGCAGGTAGAGGGCAAGTGCTAGATCCAACCTCCCAGCAGATAAAGGGCGCTGCTAGAGGGTAATGCTAGATCCAACCTCCCAGCAGGTAGAGGGTGCTGCTAGAGGGCAAGTGCTAGATCCAACCTTCCAGCAGATAAAGGGCGCTGCTAGAGGGTAATGCTAGATCCAACCTCCCAGCAGGTAGAGGGCAAGTGCTAGATCCAACCTCCCAGCAGGTAGAGGGCGCTGCTAGAGGGTAAGTGCTAGATCCGACCTCCCAGAAGGTAGAGGATAAGTGCTAGATCCGACCTCCCAGCAGGTATTGGCCGGTGCAAGAGGGTAAGTGCTAGATCCAACCTCCAAGCAGGTAGAGGGCGCTGCTACACATTAAATGCTAGATCTGACCTTGCAGCAGGTATTGGCCGGTGCAAGATAATAAGTGCTAGATCCAACCTCCCAGCAGGTAGAGGGAGCTGCAAGACGGTAAATGCTAGATCAGACCTCCCAGCAGGTAGAGGGCGCTGCTACAAATGAAATGCTAAATCCGACCTCCCAGCAGGTATTGGCCGGTGCAAGAAGGCGCTGCTAGACGGTAAGTGCAAGATCCGACCTCCCAGAAGGTAGAGGGCAGTGCAAGAGGGTAAGTTCTAGATCTGGCCTCCCAGCAGGTAAAGGGTGCTGCTAGACGGTAAGTGCTAGACTCGACCTCCCAGCAAGGTAGAGAGCGCTGCTAGATGGTAAGTGCTAGATCCGACCTCCCAGCAGGTAGAGGGCGCTGCTAAGAATTAAATGCTAGATCCGACCTCCCAGCAGGTAGAGGGCGCTGCTACACATTAAATGCTAGATCCGACCTCCCAGCAGGTATTGGCCGGTGCAAGAGGGTAAGTGCTAGATTCGACCTCCCAGCAGGTAGAGGGTAGTGCTAGATCCGACCTTCCAGCAGGTAGAGGGTGCTGCTACACATTAAATGCTAGATCCGACCAACCAGCAGGTATTGGCCGGTGCTAGAGGGTAAGTGCTAGATCCGACCTCCCAGCAGGTAGAGGGTGCTGCTACACATTAAGTGCTAGATCTGACCTCCCAGCAGGTAGAGGGCTCTGATAAAGGGTAAGTGCTAGATCTGACCTCCCAGCAGGTATTGGCCTGTGCAAGAGGGTAAGTGCTAGATCCGACCTCCCAGCAGGTAGAGAGCGCTGCTACACATTAAATGCTAGATCCTACCTCCCAGCAGGTATTGGCCGGTGCAAGAGGGCAAGTGCTAGATCCAACCTCCCAACAGATAGAGGGCGCTGCTAGGGGGTAATGCTAGATCCAACCTCCCAGCAGGTAGAGGGTGCTGCTAGAGGGCAAGTGCTAGATCCAACCTCCCAACAGATAGAGGGCGCTGCTAGGCGGTAATGCTAGATCCAACCTCCCAGCAGGTAGAGGGCGCTGCTAGAGGGCAAGTGCTAGATCCGACCTACCAGCAGGTAGAGGATAAGTGTTAGATCCGACCTACCAGCAGGTAGAGGGCGCTGCTAGAGGGTAAGTGCTAGATCCAACCTCCCAGCAGGTAGAGGGTGCTGCTAAAGGGTAAGTGCTAGATCCAACCTCCCAGCAGGTAGAGGGTGCTGCTACACATTAATTGCTAGATCCGAACTCCCAGCAAGTAGAGGGTGCTGCTAAAGGGTAAGTCCTAGATCCGACCTCCCAGCAGATAGAGGGCGCTGCTAGAACGTAAGTGCTAGATCCGACCTCCCAGCAGATAGATTGCGCTGCTAGAACGTAAGTGCTAGATCCGACCTCCCAGCAGGTAGAGGGCGCTGCTAGACCGTAAGTGCTAGATCTGACCTCTCAGCAGGTAGAGGGCGCTGCTAAAGGGTAAGTGCTATATCCGACCTCCCAGCAGTTAGAGGGCGCTGCTAGAGGGTAATGCTAGATCTGACCTCCCAGCAGGTAGAGGGTGCTGCTAGAGGGTAATGCTATATCTGACCTCCCAGCAGGTAGAGGGTGCTGCTAGAGGGTAATGCTAGATCCGACCTCCCAGCAGGTAGAGGGTGCTGCTACACATTAAGTGCTAGATCTGACCTCCCAGCAGGTAGAGGGCTCTGATAAAGGGTAAGTGCTAGATCTGACCTCCCAGCAGGTATTGGCCTGTGCAAGAGGGTAAGTGCTAGATCCGACCTCCCAGCAGGTAGAGAGCGCTGCTACACATTAAATGCTAGATCCTACCTCCCAGCAGGTATTGGCCGGTGCAAGAGGGCAAGTGCTAGATCCAACCTCCCAACAGATAGAGGGCGCTGCTAGGGGGTAATGCTAGATCCAACCTCCCAGCAGGTAGAGGGCGCTGCAAGATGGCAAGTGCTAGATCTGACCTCCCAGCAGGTAGAGGGCGTTGCTAGATGGTAAGTGCTAGATCCGACCTCCCAGCAGGCAGAGGGCGCTGATACACATTAAATGCTAGATCTGACCTCCCAGCAGATATTGGCCGGTGCAAGAGGATAAGTGCTAGATCCAACCTCCCAGCAGGTAGAGGGCGCTGCTAGACGGTAAGTGCTAGATCTGGCCTCCCAGCAGGTAAAGGGTGCTGCTAGACGGTAAGTGCTAGACTCGACCTCCCAGCAAGGTGAGGGTGCTGCTAGATGGTAAGTTCTAGATCCGACCTCCCAGCAGGTAGAGGGTGCTGCAAGATGGTAAATGCTAGATCTGACCTTCCAGCAGGTAGAGGGCGCTGCTAAATGGTAAGTGCTAGATCTGACCTCCCAGCAGGTATTGGCCGGTGCAAGAGGGTAAGTGCTAGATCCGATCTCCCAGCAGGTAGAGGGCGCTGCTATATATTAAATGCTAGATCCAACCTCCCAGCAGGTATTGGCGAGTGCAAGAGGGCAAGTGCTAGATCCAACCTCCCAGCAGGTAGAGGGCAAGTGCTAGATCCGACCTACCAGCAGGTAGAGGGCAAGTGCTAGATCCAACCTCCCAGCAGATAAAGGGCGCTGCTAGAGGGTAATGCTAGATCCAACCTCCCAGCAGGTAGAGGGTGCTGCTAGAGGGCAAGTGCTAGATCCAACCTTCCAGCAGATAAAGGGCGCTGCTAGAGGGTAATGCTAGATCCAACCTCCCAGCAGGTAGAGGGCAAGTGCTAGATCCAACCTCCCAGCAGGTAGAGGGCGCTGCTAGAGGGTAAGTGCTAGATCCGACCTCCCAGAAGGTAGAGGATAAGTGCTAGATCCGACCTCCCAGCAGGTATTGGCCGGTGCAAGAGGGTAAGTGCTAGATCCAACCTCCAAGCAGGTAGAGGGCGCTGCTACACATTAAATGCTAGATCTGACCTTGCAGCAGGTATTGGCCGGTGCAAGATAATAAGTGCTAGATCCAACCTCCCAGCAGGTAGAGGGAGCTGCAAGACGGTAAATGCTAGATCAGACCTCCCAGCAGGTAGAGGGCGCTGCTACAAATGAAATGCTAAATCCGACCTCCCAGCAGGTATTGGCCGGTGCAAGAAGGCGCTGCTAGACGGTAAGTGCAAGATCCGACCTCCCAGAAGGTAGAGGGCAGTACAAGAGGGTAAGTTCTAGATCTGGCCTCCCAGCAGGTAAAGGGTGCTGCTAGACGGTAAGTGCTAGACTCGACCTCCCAGCAAGGTAGAGAGCGCTGCTAGAAGGTAAGTGCTAGATCCGACCTCCCAGCAGGTAGAGGGCGCTGCTAAGAATTAAATGCTAGATCCGACCTCCCAGCAGGTAGAGGGCGCTGCTACACATTAAATGCTAGATCCGACCTCCCAGCAGGTATTGGCCGGTGCAAGAGGGTAAGTGCTAGATTCGACCTCCCAGCAGGTAGAGGGTAGTGCTAGATCCGACCAACCAGCAGGTATTGGCCGGTGCTAGAGGGTAAGTGCTAGATCCGACCTCCCAGCAGGTAGAGGGTGCTGCTACACATTAAGTGCTAGATCTGACCTCCCAGCAGGTAGAGGGCTCTGATAAAGGGTAAGTGCTAGATCTGACCTCCCAGCAGGTATTGGCCTGTGCAAGAGGGTAAGTGCTAGATCCGACCTCCCAGCAGGTAGAGAGCGCTGCTACACATTAAATGCTAGATCCTACCTCCCAGCAGGTATTGGCCGGTGCAAGAGGGCAAGTGCTAGATCCAACCTCCCAACAGATAGAGGGCGCTGCTAGGGGGTAATGCTAGATCCAACCTCCCAGCAGGTAGAGGGTGCTGCTAGAGGGCAAGTGCTAGATCCAACCTCCCAACAGATAGAGGGCGCTGCTAGGCGGTAATGCTAGATCCAACCTCCCAGCAGGTAGAGGGCGCTGCTAGAGGGCAAGTGCTAGATCCGACCTACCAGCAGGTAGAGGATAAGTGCTAGATCCGACCTACCAGCAGGTAGAGGGCGCTGCTAGAGGGTAAGTGCTAGATCCAACCTCCCAGCAGGTAGAGGGTGCTGCTAAAGGGTAAGTGCTAGATCCAACCTCCCAGCAGGTAGAGGGTGCTGCTACACATTAATTGCTAGATCCGAACTCCCAGCAAGTAGAGGGTGCTGCTAAAGGGTAAGTCCTAGATCCGACCTCCCAGCAGATAGAGGGCGCTGCTAGAACGTAAGTGCTAGATCCGACCTCCCAGCAGATAGATTGCGCTGCTAGAACGTAAGTGCTAGATCCGACCTCCCAGCAGGTAGAGGGCGCTGCTAGACCGTAAGTGCTAGATCTGACCTCTCAGCAGGTAGAGGGCGCTGCTAAAGGGTAAGTGCTATATCCGACCTCCCAGCAGTTAGAGGGCGCTGCTAGAGGGTAATGCTAGATCTGACCTCCCAGCAGGTAGAGGGTGCTGCTAGAGGGTAATGCTATATCTGACCTCCCAGCAGGTAGAGGGTGCTGCTAGAGGGTAATGCTAGATCCGACCTCCCAGCAGGTAGAGGGTGCTGCTACACATTAAGTGCTAGATCTGACCTCCCAGCAGGTAGAGGGCTCTGATAAAGGGTAAGTGCTAGATCTGACCTCCCAGCAGGTATTGGCCTGTGCAAGAGGGTAAGTGCTAGATCCGACCTCCCAGCAGGTAGAGAGCGCTGCTACACATTAAATGCTAGATCCTACCTCCCAGCAGGTATTGGCCGGTGCAAGAGGGCAAGTGCTAGATCCAACCTCCCAACAGATAGAGGGCGCTGCTAGGGGGTAATGCTAGATCCAACCTCCCAGCAGATAGAGGGTGCTGCTAGAGGGCAAGTGCTAGATCCAACCTCCCAACAGATAGAGGGCGCTGCTAGGCGGTAATGCTAGATCCAACCTCCCAGCAGGTAGAGGGCGCTGCTAGAGGGCAAGTGCTAGATCCGACCTACCAGCAGGTAGAGGATAAGTGTTAGATCCGACCTACCAGCAGGTAGAGGGCGCTGCTAGAGGGTAAGTGCTAGATCCAACCTCCCAGCAGGTAGAGGGTGCTGCTAAAGGGTAAGTGCTAGATCCAACCTCCCAGCAGGTAGAGGGTGCTGCTAAAGGGTAAGTCCTAGATCCGACCTCCCAGCAGATAGATTGCGCTGCTAGAATGTAAGTGCTAGATCCGACCTCCCAGCAGGTAGAGGGCGCTGCTAGAACGTAAGTGCTAGATCCGACCTCCCAGCAGGTAGAGGGCGCTGCTAGAACGTAAGTGCTAGATCCGACCTCCCAGCAGATAGATTGCGCTGCTAGAACGTAAGTGCTAGATCCGACCTCCCAGCAGGTAGAGGGCGCTGCTAGACCGTAAGTGCTAGATCTGACCTCTCAGCAGGTAGAGGGCGCTGCTAAAGGGTAAGTGCTATATCCGACCTCCCAGCAGTTAGAGGGCGCTGCTAGAGGGTAATGCTAGATCTGACCACCCAGCAGGTAGAGGGTGCTGCTAGAGGGTAATGCTAGATCTGACCTCCCAGCAGGTAGAGGGTGCTGCTAGAGGGTAGTGCTAGATCCGACCTCCCAGCAGGTAGAGGATAAGTGCTAGATCCGACCTACCAGCAGGTAGAGGATAAGTGCTAGATCCCAGCAGGTAGAGGGTGCTGCTAAAGGGTAAGTGCTAGATCCGACCTCCCAGCAGGTAGAGGGCGCTGCTAGACTAAGTGCTAGATCCGACCTCCCAGCAGGTAGAGGGCGCTGCTAGACAGTAAGTGCTAGATCCGACCTCCCAGCAGGTAGAGGGCGCTGCTAGACCGTAAGTGCTAGATCCGACCTCCCAGCAGGTAAAGGGCGCTGCTAGACCGTAAGTGCTAGATCTGACCTCTCAGCAGGTAGAGGGCGCTGCTAAAGGGTAAGTGCTATATCCGACCTCTCAGCAGGTAGAGGGCGCTGCTAAAGGGTAAGTGCTATATCCGACCTCCCAGCAGTTAGAGGGCGCTGCTAGAGGGTAATGCTAGATCTGACCTCCCAGCAGGTAGAGGGTGCTGCTAGAGGGTAGTGCTAGATCCGACCTCCCAGCAGGTAGAGGATAAGTGCTAGAGCCGACCTCCCAGCAGGTAGAGGGTGCTGCTAAAGGGTAAGTGCTAGATCCGACCTCCTAGCAGGTAGAGGGCGCTGCTAGACCGTAAGTGCTAGATCCGACCTCCCAGCAGGTAGAGGACGCTGCTAGACAGTAAGTGCTAGATCCGACCTCCCAGCAGGTAGAGGGCGCTGCTAGACCGTAAGTGCTAGATCCGACCACCCAGCAGGTAAAGGGCGCTGCTAGACCGTAAGTGCTAGATCCGACCTCCCAGCAGTTAGAGGGCGCTGCTAGAGGGTAATGCTAGATCTGACCTCCCAGCAGGTAGAGGGTGCTGCTAGAGGGTAGTGCTAGATCCGACCTCCCAGCAGGTAGAGGGCGCTGCTAGACCGTAAGTGCTAGATCTGACCTCCCAGCAGGTAGAGGGCGCTGCTAAAGGGTAAGTGCTAGCTCCGACCTCCCAGCAGTTAGAGGGCGCTGCTAGAGGGTAATGCTAGATCTGACCTCCCAGCAGTTAGAGGGCGCTGCTAGAGGGTAATGCTAGATCTGACCTCCCAGCAGGTAGAGGGTGCTGCTAGATGGTAAGTGCTATATCTGACCGTCCAGCAAGTAGAGAGCGCTGCTAGAGGGTAAGTGCTAGATCCGACCTCCCAGCAGGTAGAGAGCGCTGCTAGAGGGTAAGTGCTAGATCCGACCTCCCAGCAGGTAGAGAGCGCTGCTACAGATTAAATGCTAGATCCGACTTCGCTGCTAGAGGGTAAGTGCTAGATCTGACCTCCCAGCAGGTACAAAAGGGTAAGTGCATGTGTTCCACTGCCATCAGTTCAGACTTAGTATCTTACAAGCAGAAACTCCATTTCTGTGTCCGACTCTGATCTACTCACTGACCCTGAAGGGCAGTGGTTGAATCATCTGATGAAGCCAGAATTAGCTCCATGAAACGTTCTAGACTTTTGTTACAGCACATGGCGCTACTTACAAGCTGTGCAGACTGCGAAGCAAGCTCACAGACTTGCGAGTGTACAGTCTGCCATAGCGTGGCCCAGATATCCCTGGATAAGACCCTGGTAACAACTTTACAGCTGACCATATGCTTGAGATTGGACTCCAGACTCTGGCCCAGAATCCAGGGTCTCCAACACTAAACCCGGCCTAGGTTCTGGACGGTTCTGACTTTTATGGTTCTGAAGAATACTTACAGTATGAATGATGACTGTAAGATCTCTAGAATTTGGGTATTTCCAATAAATTAAGTATTTTGTTTGTTTTAATTGATACAGTTCAGTGAAATGGGGCACTGAGAAATGAGATCAGGGGACTGTATGCTGTAACGGCAGCTGGCCTGCACCGATGGGATTGAGGAAAATGACCAGATTTGCTCTTGGGTCTGTCCCTGTACTTGGCTAATGAGGTTGTGGCATGGTCTGCCCGGGCATGCTTGCCACTTAATGATAATTTAGTGTATTACATCTGATGCTCAAACACAAACTCACATCATACTGTTCTAATAAATGGTAAATAACAATAGACAGGAGGGGAGGTTTACTTTTAGACATCCATAAGAAGGCACCAGTAGTACAAGAATATTACACATGGGGACAGATGGGAAGGAAGTGGACAAGAGAGGACAGCTAAGGTAGTTAGTGATAAGCAGACTGGCAGCTTGTTGGCACAATGACTGACCTACTGTCCCATGAACCAAGCTGGACACAGTGACACCCGCACAAAACAAACAAGTTAAAGCATGGACAGCATCCTGTACAACATCTGACAATGTGATGGTCACGTGTGTGTGATGCCCCTGCCACCTGGTGACATGTAATTAATAGCAAGAGGCACTGTCACTTACCGGAGAGATGAGGGGTCTCTGGACACGAAGCGTGAGCGGCTGAACCGTGTCTGATAGAGAGAATGGCCAGGAGCTGGAAGAGAGGGCGAGAGCACCATTACAGAGGGAAAAAAAGAGCCAAAAGTGAGACAGGAGAGGAGAGCGACTGCGAGAGAGGGCGAGAGTGAAAACACGACAGGCGACAGTGAGACAGGAGAGGAGAGCGACTGCGAGAGAGGGCGAGAGTGAGAAGACACGACAGGCGACAGTGAGACAGGAGAGGAGAACGACTGCGAGAGAGGGCGAGAGTGAGAAGACACGACAGGCGACAGTGAGACAGGAGAGGAGAACGACTGCGAGAGAGGGCGAGAGTGAGAAGACACGACAGGCGACAGGAGAGGAGAGCGACTGCGAGAGAGGGCGAGAGTGAGAAGACACGACAGGCGACAGTGAGACAGGAGAGCGACTGCAAGAGAGGGCAAGAGTGAGATGACACAATAGGCAACAGTGAGACAGGAGAGGAGAGTGACTGCGAGAGTGGGCGAGAGTGAAAAGACAATGCCAGGCGACTGTGAGACAGGAGAGGAGGGCAAGAGTGAAAAGAAACAATGACAGGCAACTGAGACAGGAGAGGAGGGCGAGAGTGAAAAGACACAATGACAGGTAACAGGAGAGGAGAGCGACTGCAAGAGAGGGAGAGAGTGAGAAGACACGACAGGCGACAGTAAGACAGGAGAGGAGAGCGACTGCAAGAGAGGGCGAGAGTGAGAAGACACGACAGGCGACAGTAAGACAGGAGAGGAGAGCGACTGCAAGAGAGGGCGAGAGTGAGAAGACACGACAGGCGACAGTGAGACAGGAGAGGAGAGCGACTGCAAGAGAGGGCGAGAGTGAGGACGACATAACAGGCGACAGTGAAAAGAAACAATGACAGGCGACCGGGAGACAGGAGAGGAGAGCGACTGCAACAGAGGGCGAGAGTGAGAAGACACGACAGGTGACAGACAGGAGAGGAGTGGAGAGCGACTGCAAGAGAGGGCGAGAGTGAGAAGACACGACAGGCGACAGTAAGACAGGAGAGGAGAGCGACTGCAAGAGAGGGCGAGAGTGAGAAGACACGACAGGCGACAGTAAGACAGGAGAGGAGAGCGACTGCAAGAGAGGGCGAGAGTGAGAAGACACGACAGGCGACAGTAAGACAGGAGAGGAGAGCGACTGCAAGAGAGGGCGAGAGTGAGAAGACACGACAGGCGACAGTAAGACAGGAGAGCGACTGCAAGAGAGGGCGAGAGTGAGAAGACACGACAGGCGACAGTGAGACAGGAGAGGAGAGCGACTGCAAGAGAGGGCGAGAGTGAGGACGACATAACAGGCGACAGTGAAAAGAAACAATGACAGGCGACCGGGAGACAGGAGAGGAGAGCGACTGCAACAGAGGGCGAGAGTGAGAAGACACGACAGGTGACAGACAGGAGAGGAGTGGAGAGCGACTGCAAGAGAGGGCCAGAGTGAGAAGACACGACAGGCGACAGTAAGACAGGAGAGGAGAGCGACTGCAAGAGAGGGCGAGAGTGAGAAGACACGACAGGCGACAGTAAGACAGGAGAGGAGAGCGACTGCAAGAGAGGGCGAGAGTGAGAAGACACGACAGGCGACAGTAAGACAGGAGAGGAGAGCGACTGCAAGAGAGGGCGAGAGTGAGAAGACACGACAGGCGACAGTAAGACAGGAGAGGAGAGCGACTGCAAGAGAGGGCGAGAGTGAGAAGACACGACAGGCGACAGTAAGACAGGAGAGGAGAGCGACTGCAAGAGAGGGCGAGAGTGAGAAGACACGACAGGCGACAGTAAGACAGGAGAGGAGAGCGACTGCAAGAGAGGGCGAGAGTGAGAAGACACGACAGGCGACAGTGAGACAGGAGAGGAGAGCGACTGCAAGAGAGGGCGAGAGTGAGAAGACACGACAGGCGACAGTAAGACAGGAGAGGAGAGCGACTGCAAGAGAGGGCGAGAGTGAGAAGACACGACAGGCGACAGTAAGACAGGAGAGGAGAGCGACTGCAAGAGAGGGCGAGAGTGAGAAGACACGACAGGCGACAGTAAGACAGGAGAGGAGAGCGACTGCAAGAGAGGGCGAGAGTGAGAAGACAAGACAGGCGACAGTAAGACAGGAGAGGAGAGCGACTGCAAGAGAGGGCGAGAGTGAGGAAGACATAACAGGCGACAGTGAAAAGAAACAATGACAGGCGACCGGGAGACAGGAGAGGAGAGCGACTGCAACAAAGGGCGAGAGTGAGAAGACACGACAGGTGACAGACAGGAGAGGAGTGGAGAGCGACTGCAAGAGAGGGCGAGATCACCATGACACAGGGGAATAAACAGTAAACAATGAGACAGGAGAGGAGGGTGATAGTGAAAAGACACAATGACAGGTGACAGGAGAGGAGGGCGAGAGTGAGAAGAAACAATGACAGGCGACAGTGAGACAGGAGAGGAGAGCAACTGCTAGAGAGAGCGAGAGAAAGAAGACAACAGGCGACAGTGAGACAGGAGAGCGACTGCAAGAGAGGGCGAGAGTGAGAAGACACGACAGGCAACAGTGAGACAGGAGAGACGAGTGACTGCGAAAGAGATGGCGAGAGTGAGAAGACAAAATGACAGGCGACTGTGAGACAGGAGAGGAGGGCGAGAGTGAAAAGACATGGTGACAGGAGAGGAGGGCGACTGCAAGAGAGGGAGAAGATATGACAGGCGACAGTGAGAAGACAATGACAGGCGACGTGAGACAGGAGAGGAGGGTGAATGCAAGAGTGAGAAGACAATGACAGGTGACAGTGAGACAGGAGAGGAGGGCGAGAGTGAAAAGACACGGTGACAGGAGATGAGGGCGACTGCAAGAGAGGGAGAAGACACGACAGGCGACAGTGAGAAGAAACAATGACAGGCGACAGTGAGACAGGAGAGAAGGGCGTGAGTGAAAAGACATGGTGACAGGAGAGGAGGGCGACTGCAAGAGAGGGAGAAGATATGACAGGCGACAGTGAGACAGGAGAAGAGAGCGAATGCAAGAGAGGGCGAGAGTGAGAGGACACAACAGGCGACAGTGAGACAGGAGAAGAGAGCGAATGCAAGAGAGGGCGAGAGTGAGAGGACACAACAGGCGACAGTGAGAAGAAACAATGACAGGCGACCGGGAGACAGTAGAGGAGAGCAACTGCAACAGAGGGCGAGAGTGAGAAGACACGACAGGCAACAGACAGGAGAGGAGTGGAGAGCGACTACAAGAGAGGGCGAGATCACCATGACACAGGGAAATAAACAGCCAACAATGAGACAGGAGAGGAGAGCGACTGCAAGAGAGGGCGAGAGTGAGAAGACATGACAGGCAACAGTGAGACAGGAGAGAAGAGTGACTGCGAAAGAGATGGCGAGAGTGAGAAGACAAAATGACAGGCGACTGTGAGACAGGAGAGGAGGGCGAGAGTGAAAAGACACAATGACAGGTGACAGGAGAGGAGGGCGACAGAGAGGGCGAGAGTGAGAAGACACAATGACAGGCGACCGTGAAACAGCAGAGGAGGGCGACGGCGAGGGAGGGTGAGAGTGAAAAGACAATGACAGGCAACAGCAGAGGAGGGGACTGCAAGAGAGGGCGAGAGTGAGAAGACACAATGACAGGTGACAGGAGAGGACTGCAAGAGAGGGCGAGAGACACGACAGGCAACAGTTAGATAAGAGAGTGATAGCGAGAGTGAGAAGACCCAATGAAGAGGATGAAATGATAGGATCTACCACTCCACATCCCTCTCACCCGATATGTGGCATAGAGTGCGTAACATATTGCCTCTTCACACCTGCTGTACTGCATAGCACTCCATTCTCCTTACACCCAACATCTGGCATACCCCTCCACACCTGCTCTGCGGCATACTGCCCCCCCCATCACACTTGGCACGCAGCATAATCCCCCCTCATACACACCTGGCGTGGCATAACCCCCTTCACACCTGCTGTACTGCATAGCACTCCATTCTCCTTACACCCAACATCTGGCATACCCCTCCACACCTGCTCTGCGGCATACTGCCCCCCCCCATCACACTTGGCACGCAGCATAATCCCCCCTCATACACACCTGGCGTGGCATAACCCCCCTCCACACCTGCTCTGCGGCATACTGCCCCCCCCATCACACTTGGCACGCAGCATAATCCCCCCTCATACACACCTGGTGTGGCATAACCCCCCTCCACACCTGCTCTGCAGCATACTGCCCCCCCCATCACACTTGGCACGCAGCATAATCCCCCCTCATACACACCTGGTGTGGCATAACCCCCCTCCACACCTGCTCTGCGGCATACTGCCCCCCCCCATCACACTTGGCACGCAGCATAATCCCCCCTCATACACACCTGGCGTGGCATAACCCCCCTTCACACCTGCTCTGCAGCATACTGCCCCCCCCATCACACTTGGCACGCAGCATAATCCCCCCTCATACACACCTGGCGTGGCATAACCCCCTTCACACCTGGCTCCCTGCATACTGCCCATCCTTTTCTCACATGGTACATGATGCCCTCACTGTACAACAACAGTCAGTACCTGAAATTAAGTAGTGCTGTCCTTCCACTGGTTGTCTCCTCTTCAGGGAAAAGTAAGAGGGGGGCATTACTTGGTTGAGACAGATAATGTTTCAGAGATTCTTGGAGCTGAGTGCGACTCCCAGGAGAACCCAACTCGAGGAAGCCCCGAGCCCAGCATAGGAACCCAGGGGCACATGACAGTGAGGGCTGGATAAACAAAGAGAAAGAGAGAGAGCGTGAGAGATCTGAAAACAAAAGGATTAGAGAGCGTGCAAAAGAGAGAAAGCGCCTGCAAGAGAGCGAGAGCGCCTGCGAGAAATACATTTTTTGCCAGCACTTTTAATTTTAATTACCCAGCAATAACCCTATCTTCTCCTCATATTGCCGAGACGGCAATAACCCTATCTTCTCCTCATATTGCCGAGACGGCAATAACCCTATCTTCTCCACATATTGCCGAGACGGCAATAACCCTATCTCCACATATTGCCGAGACGGCAATAACCCTATCTCCTCCTCATATTGCAGAGACGGCAATAACCCTATCTTCTCCACATATTGCCGAGACGGCAATAACCCTATCTTCTCCTCATATTGCCGAGACGGCAATAACCCTATCTTCTCCACATATTGCCGAGACGGCAATAACCCTATCTCCACATATTGCCGAGACGGCAATAACCCTATCTTCTCCTCATATTGCCGAGACGGCAATAACCCTATCTTCTCCACATATTGCCGGGACGGCAATAACCCTATCTTCTCCTCATATTGCCGAGACGGCAATAACCCTATCTCCACATATTGCCGAGACGGCAATAACCCTATCTCCACGTATTACCAAGATGGCAATATCCCTATCTCCTAATATCATGAGCACTAGAGGAAGTGCCCAAGTGAGGGTGACTGGCGCACGAAATTGCAGTCACATGAGCACTAGCGGAACCCAGCACATACTTGAGGGTGAATGGCGCAGGAGCTTACAGTCACATAAGCACTAGAGGAAGCCAGCGCACACGTGAGGGTGACTGGCGCAGAATCTTGCAGTCACATAAGCACTAGAGGAAGCCAGCGCACACGTGAGGGTGACTGGCGCAGAATCTTGCAGTCACATGAGCACTAGAGGAAGCCAGCGCACACGTGAGGGTGACTGGCGCAGAATCTTGCAGTCACATGAGCACTAGAGGAAGCCAGCGCACACGTGAGGGTGACTGGCGCAGAATCTTGCAGTCACATGAGCACTAGAGGAAGCCAGCGCACACGTGAGGGTGACTGGCGCAGAATCTTGCAGTCACATGAGCACTAGAGGAAGCCAGCGCACACGTGAGGGTGACTGGCGCAGGAGCTTGCAGTCACATGAGCACAAGAGGAAGCCAGCGCACACGTGAGGGTGACTGGCGTAGGAGCTTGCAGTCACATAAGCACTAGAGGAAGCCAGCGCACACGTGAGGGTGACTGGCGCAGTAGCTTGCAGTCACATAAGCACTAGAGGAAGCCAGCGCACACGTGAGGGTGATTGGCGCAGGAGCTTGCAGTCACATAAGCACTAGAGGAAGCCAGCGCACACGTGAGGGTGACTGGCGCAGGAGCTTGCAGTCACATGAGCACAAGAGGAAGCCAGCGCACACGTGAGGGTGACTGGCGTAGGAGCTTGCAGTCACATAAGCACTAGAGGAAGCCAGCGCACACGTGAGGGTGACTGGCGCAGTAGCTTGCAGTCACATAAGCACTAGAGGAAGCCAGCGCACACGTGAGGGTGATTGGCGCAGGATCTTGCAGTCACATAAGCACTAGAGGAAGCCAGCGCACACGTGAGGGTGACTGGCGCAGTAGCTTGCAGTCACATGAGCACTAGAGGAAGCCAGCACACGTGAGGGTGATTGGCGTAGGAGCTTGCAGTCACATGAGCACTAGAGGAAGCCAGCGCACACGTGAGGTTGACTGGCGCAGGATCTTGCAGTCACATGAGCACTAGAGGAAGCTAGCGCACACGTGAGGGTGACTGGCGCAGGAGCTTGCAGTCACATAGCACTAGAGGAAGCCAGCGCACACGTGAGGGTGACTGGCGCAGTAGCTTGCAGTCACATAAGCACTAGAGGAAGCCAGCGCACACGTGAGGGTGACTGGCGCAGGTGCTTGCAGTCACATGAGCACTAGAGGAAGCAAGCGGACACGTGAGGGTGACTGGCGCAGGATCTTGCAGTCACATGAGCACTAGAGGAAGCCAGCGCACACGTGAGGGTGACTGGCGCAGTAGCTTGCAGTCACATGAGCACTAGAGGAAGCCAGCGCACACGTGAGGGTGACTGGCGCAGGAGCTTGCAGTCACATAGCACTAGAGGAAGCCAGCGCACACGTGAGGGTGACTGGCGCAGGATCTTGCAGTCACATGAGCACTAGAGGAAGCCAGCGCACACGTGAGCGTGACTGGCGCAGGAGCTTGCAGTCACATGAGCACTAGAGGAAGCAAGCGCACACGTGAGGGTGACTGGCGCAGGAGCTTGCAGTCACATGAGCACTAGAGGAAGCCAGCGCACACGTGAGGGTGACTGGCGCAGGAACTTGAAGTCACAGAAGCACTAGAGGAAGCCAGCGCACACGTGAGGGTGACTGAAGCAGGATCTTGCAGTCACATAAGCACTAGAGGAAGCCAGCGCACACGTGAGGTTGACTGGCGCAGGATCTTGCAGTCACATAAGCACTAGAGGAAGCCAGCGCACACGTGAGGGTGATTAGCGCAGGATCTTGCAGTCACATGAGCACTAGAGGAAGCCAGAGCACACGTGAGGGTGACTGGCGCAGGATCTTGCAGTCACATGAGCACTAGAGGAAGCCAGCGCACACGTGAGGGTGACTGGCGCAGGAGCTTGCAGTCACATGAGCACTAGAGGAAGCCAGCGCACACGTGAGGGTGACTGGCGCAGGAACTTGAAGTCACAGAAGCACTAGAGGAAGCCAGCGCACAAGTGAGGGTGACTGGCGCAGGAGCTTGCAGTCACATGAGCACTAGAGGAAGCCAGCGCACACGTGAGGGTGACTGGCGCAGTAGCTTGCAGTCACATGAGCACTAGAGGAAGCCAGCGCACACGTGAGGGTGACTGGCGCAGTAGCTTGCAGTCACATGAGCACTAGAGGAAGCCAGCGCACATGTGAGGATGAATGGCGCAGGAACTTGAAGTCACAGAAGCACTAGAGGAAGCCAGCGCACACGTGAGGGTGACTGGCGCAGGAACTTGAAGTCACAGAAGCACTAGAGGAAGCCAGCGCACAAGTGAGGGTGACTGGCGCAGGATCTTGCAGTCACATGAGCACTAGAGGAAGCCAGCGCACACGTGAGGGTGACTGGCGCAGTAGCTTGCAGTCACATGAGCACTAGAGGAAGCCAGCGCACACGTGAGGGTGACTGGCGCAGGAGCTTGCAGTCACATAAGCACTAGAGGAAGCCAGCGCACATGTGAGGATGAATGGCGCAGGAGCTTGCAGTCACATGAGCACTAGAGGAAGCCAGCGCACATGTGAGGATGAATGGCGCAGGAGCTTGCAGTCACATGAGCACTAGAGGAAGCCAGCGCACGTGAGGGTGACTGAAGCAGGATCTTGCAGTCACATAAGCACTAGAGGAAGCAAGCGCACACGTGAGGGTGATTGGCGTAGGAGCTTGCAGTCACATGAGCACTAGAGGAAGCCAGCGCACACGTGAGGGTGATTGGCGCAGTAGCTTGCAGTCACATAAGCACTAGAGGAAGCCAGCGCACACGTGAGGGTGACTGGCGCAGGATCTTGCAGTCACATGAGCACTAGAGGAAGCCAGCGCACACGTGAGGGTGACTGGCGCAGGAGCTTGCAGTCACATGAGCACTAGAGGAAGCCAGCGCACACGTGAGGGTGACTGGCGCAGGAACTTGAAGTCACAGAAGCACTAGAGGAAGCCAGCGCACACGTGAGGTTAACTGGTGCAGGAGCTTGCAGTCACATAAGCACTAGAGGAAGCCAGCGCACACGTGAGGTTAACTGGTGCAGGAGCTTGCAGTCACATGAGCACTAGAGGAAGCCAGCGCACAAGTGAGGGTGACTGGCGCAGGAGCTTGCAGTCACATGAGCACTAGAGGAAGCCAGCGCACATGTGAGGGTGACTGGCGCAGGAGCTTGCAGTCACATAAGCACTAGAGGAAGCCAGCGCACAAGTGAGGGTGATTGGCGTAGGAGCTTGCAGTCACATGAGCACTAGAGGAAGCCAGCGCACACGTGAGGGTGATTGGCGTAGGAGCTTGCAGTCACATAAGCACTAGAGGAAGCCAGCGCACACGTGAGGGTGATTGGCGTAGGAGCTAGCAGTCACATAAGCACTAGAGGAAGCCAGCGCACACGTGAGGGTGATTGGCGCAGGAGCTTGCAGTCACATAAGCACTAGAGGAAGCCAGCGCACACGTGAGGGTGACTGGCGTAGGAGCTTGCAGTCACATAAGCACTAGAGGAAGCCAGCGCACACGTGAGGTTAACTGGCGCAGTAGCTTGCAGTCACATAAGCACTAGAGGAAGCCAGCGCACACGTGAGGGTGATTGGCGCAGTAGCTTGCAGTCACATAAGCACTAGAGGAAGCCAGCGCACACGTGAGGGTGATTGGCGCAGTAGCTTGCAGTCACATAAGCACTAGAGGAAGCAAGCGCACATGTGAGGGTGACTGGCGCAGGATCTTGCAGTAACATGAGCACTAGAGGAAGCCAGCGCACACGTGAGGGTGACTGGCGCAGGTGCTTGCAGTCACATGAGCACTAGAGGAAGCAAGCGCACACGTGAGGGTGACTGGCGCAGTAGCTTGCAGTCACATAAGCACTAGAGGAAGCCAACGCACACGTGAGAGTGACTGGCGCAGGAGCTTGCAGTCACATAGCACTAGAGGAAGCCAGCGCACACGTGAGGGTGACTGGCGCAGGATCTTGCAGTCACATGAGCACTAGAGGAAGCCAGCGCACACGTGAGGGTGACTGGCGCAGTAGCTTGCAGTCACATGAGCACTAGAGGAAGCCAGCGCACACGTGAGGGTGACTGGCGCAGGAACTTGAAGTCACAGAAGCACTAGAGGAAGCCAGCGCACAAGTGAGGATGAATGGCGCAGGAGCTTGCAGTCACATGAGCACTAGAGGAAGCCAGGGCACACGTGAGGGTGATTGGCGCAGGAGCTTGCAGTCACATGAGCACTAGAGGAAGCCAGCGCACACGTGAGGGTGATTGGCGTAGGAGCTTGCTGTCACATAGCACTAGAGGAAGCCAGCGCACACGTGAGGGTGATTGGCGCAGGAGCTTGCAGTCACATGAGCACTAGAGGAAGCCAGCGCACACGTGAGGATGAATGGCGCAGGAGCTTGCAGTCACATGAGCACTAGAGGAAGCCAGCGCACACGTGAGGGTGATTGGCGCAGTATCTTGCAGTCACATAAGCACTAGAGGAAGCCAGTGCACACGTGAGGGTGATTGGCGCAGTAGCTTGCAGTCACATAAGCACTAGAGGAAGCCAGCGCACACGTGAGGGTGATTGGCGCAGGATCTTGCAGTCACATAAGCACTAGAGGAAGCCAGCGCACACGTGAGGGTGATTGGCGCAGGATATTGCAGTCACATAAGCACTAGAGGAAGCCAGCGCACACGTGAGGGTGACTGGCGCAGGTGCTTGCAGTCACATGAGCACTAGAGGAAGCCAGCGCACACGTGAGGGTGACTGGCGCAGGATCTTGCAGTCACATGAGCACTAGAGGAAGCCAGCGCACACGTGAGGTTGATTAGCGTAGGAGCTTGCAGTCACATAAGCACTAGAGGAAGCCAGCGCACACGTGAGGTTGACTGGCGTAGGAGCTTGCAGTCACATAAGCACTAGAGGAAGCCAGCGCACACGTGAGGTTGATTAGCGTAGGAGCTTGCAGTCACATAAGCACTAGAGGAAGCCAGCGCACACGTGAGGGTGACTGGCGCAGTAGCTTGCAGTCACATGAGCACTAGAGGAAGCCAGCGCACACGTGAGGGTGACTGGCGCAGGAACTTGAAGTCACAGAAGCACTAGAGGAAGCCAGCGCACAAGTGAGGATGAATGGCGCAGGAGCTTGCAGTCACATGAGCACTAGAGGAAGCCAGCGCACACGTGAGGATGAATGGCGCAGGAGCTTGCAGTCACATGAGCACTAGAGGAAGCAAGTGCACACGTGAGGGTGACTGAAGCAGGATCTTGCAGTCACATAGCACTAGAGGAAGCTAGCGCACACGTGAGGGTGATTGGCGTAGGAGCTTGCAGTCACGTGAGCACTAGAGGAAGCCAGCGCACACGTGAGGTTGACTGGCGCAGGAGCTTGCAGTCACATAAGCACTAGAGGAAGCTAGCGCACACGTGAGGTTGACTGGCGCAGGAGCTTGCAATCACATAAGCACTAGAGGAAGCCAGCGCACACGTGAAGGTGACTGGCGTAGGATCTTGCAGTCACATAAGCACTAGAGGAAGCCAGCGCACACGTGAGGGTGATTGGCGCAGGATCTTGCAGTCACATAAGCACTAGAGGAAGCCAGCGCACACGTGAGGGTGATTGGCGTAGGAGCTTGCAGTCACATAAGCACTAGAGGAAGCCAGCGCACACGTGAGGGTGATTGGCGTAGGAGCTTGCAGTCACGTGAGCACTAGAGGAAGCCAGCGCACACGTGAGGGTGACTGGCGCAGGAGCTTGCAGTCACATAAGCACTAGAGGAAGCCAGCGCACACGTGAGGGTGATTGGCGCAGGATCTTGCAGTCACATAAGCACTAGAGGAAGCCAGCGCACAAGTGAGGATGAATGGCGCAGGAGCTTGCAGTCACATGAGCACTAGAGGAAGCCAGCGCACACGTGAGGATGAATGGCACAGGAGCTTGCAGTCACATGAGCACTAGAGGAAGCAAGTGCACACGTGAGGGTGACTGAAGCAGGATCTTGCAGTCACATGAGCACTAGAGGAAGCCAGCGCACACGTGAGGGTGATTGGCGTAGGAGCTTGCAGTCACATAGCACTAGAGGAAGCCAGCGCACACGTGAGGGTGATTGGCGCAGGAGCTTGCAGTCACATAAGCACTAGAGGAAGCCAGCGCACACGTGAGGGTGACTGGCGCAGGAGCTTGCAGTCACATAAGCACTAGAGGAAGCCAGCGCACACGTGAGGGTGATTGGCGCAGGAGCTTGCAGTCACATAAGCACTAGAGGAAGCCAGCGCACACGTGAGGGTGATTGGCGTAGGAGCTAGCAGTCACATAAGCACTAGAGGAAGCCAGCGCACACGTGAGGGTGACTGGCGTAGGAGCTTGCAGTCACATGAGCACTAGAAGAAGCCAGCGCACACGTGAGGGTGATTGGCGTAGGAGCTTGCAGTCACATAGCACTAGAGGAAGCAAGCGCACACGTGAGGGTGATTGGCGTAGGAGCTAGCAGTCACATAAGCACTAGAGGAAGCCAGCGCACACGTGAGGGTGATTGGCGTAGGAGCTTGCAGTCACATAGCACTAGAGGAAGCCAGCGCACACGTGAGGGTGATTGGCGTAGGAGCTTGCAGTCACATAAGCACTAGAGGAAGCCAGCGCACACTTGAGGTTGACTGGCGCAGTAGCTTGCAGTCACATAAGCACTAGAGGAAGCCAGCACACACGTGAGGGTGATTGGCGCAGGATCTTGCAGTCACATAAGCACTAGAGGAAGCCAGCGCACACGTGAGGGTGACTGGCGTAGGAGCTTGCAGTCACATAAGCACTAGAGGAAGCCAGCGCACACGTGAGAGTGACTGGTGCAGGAGCTTGCAGTCACATAAGCACTAGAGGAAGCCAGCGCACACGTGAGGGTGACTGGCACAGGATCTTGCAGTCACATAAGCACTAGAGGAAGCCAGCGCACACGTGAGGGTGACCGGCGCAGGTGCTTGCAGTCACATGAGCACTAGAGGAAGCAAGCGCACACGTGAGGGTGACTGGCGCAGGATCTTGCAGTCACATGAGCACTAGAGGAAGCCAGCGCACACGTGAGGGTGACTGGCACAGGATCTTGCAGTCACATGAGCACTAGAGGAAGCCAGCGCACACGTGAGGGTGACTGGCGCAGTAGCTTGCAGTTACATGAGCACTAGAGGAAGCCAGCGCACACGTGAGGGTGACTGGCGCAGGAACTTGAAGTCACAGAAGCACTAGAGGAAGCCAGCGCACAAGTGAGGATGAATGGCGCAGGAGCTTGCAGTCACATAAGCACTAGAGGAAGCCAGCGCACACGTGAGGGTGATTGGCGCAGGATCTTGCAGTCACATAAGCACTAGAGGAAGCCAGCGCACACGTGAGGGTGATTGGCGCAGGAGCTTGCAGTCACATGAGCACTAGAGGAAGCCAGCGCACACGTGAGGTTGACTGGCGTAGGAGCTTGCAGTCACATGAGCACTAGAGGAAGCCAGCGCACACGTGAGGATGAATGGCGCAGGAGCTTGCAGTCACACGAGTACTAGAGGAAGCAAGTGCACACGTGAGGGTGACTGAAGCAGGATCTTGCAGTCACATGAGCACTAGAGGAAGCCAGCGCACACGTGAGGGTGATTGGCGTAGGAGCTAGCAGTCACATAAGCACTAGAGGAAGCCAGCGCACACGTGAGGGTGACTGGCGTAGGAGCTTGCAGTCACATAAGCACTAGAGGAAGCCAGCGCACACGTGAGGGTGACTGGCGTAGGAGCTTGCAGTCACATGAGCACTAGAGGAAGCCAGCGCACACGTGAGGTTGACTGGCGCAGTAGCTTGCAGTCACATAAGCACTAGAGGAAGCCAGCGCACACGTGAGGGTGATTGGTGCAGGAGCTTGCAGTCACATAAGCACTAGAGGAAGCCAGTGCACACGTGAGGATGAATGGCGCAGGAGCTTGCAGTCACATGAGCACTAGAGGAAGCAAGCGCACACGTGAGGGTGACTGGCGCAGGAGCTTGCAGTCACATAAGCACTAGAGGAAGCCAGCGCACACGTGAGGGTGATTGGCGCAGGATCTTGCAGTCACATAAGCACTAGAGGAAGCCAGCGCACACGTGAGGGTGAATGGCGCAGGAGCTTGCAGTCACATGAGCACTAGAGGAAGCCAGCGCACACGTGAGGGTGACTGGCGCAGGAGCTTGCAGTCCCATAAGCACTAGAGGAAGCCAGCGCACACGTGAGAGTGACTGGCGCAGTAGCTTGCAGTCACATAAGCACTAGAGGAAGCCAGCGCACACGTGAGGTTAACTGGTGCAGGAGCTTGCAGTCACATAAGCACTAGAGGAAGCCAGTGCACACGTGAAGGTGATTGGCGCAGGAGCTTGCAGTCACATAAGCACTAGAGGAAGCCAGCGCACACGTGAGAGTGACTGGTGCAGGAGCTTGCAGTCACATAAGCACTAGAGGAAGCCAGCGCACACGTGAGGTTAACTGGTGCAGGAGCTTGCAGTCACATAAGCACTAGAGGAAGCCAGCGCACAAGTGAGGGTGACTGGTGTAGGAGCTTGCAGTCACATGAGCACTAGAGGAAGCCAGCGCACACGTGAGGGTGACTGGCGCAGGAGCTTGCAGTCACATGAGCACTAGAGGAAGCCAGCGCACACGTGAGAGTGACTGGTGCAGGAGCTTGCAGTCACATAAGCACTAGAGGAAGCCAGCGCACACGTGAGAGTGACTGGTGTAGGAGCTTGCAGTCACATGAGCACTAGAGGAAGCCAGCGCACACGTGAGAGTGACTGGTGCAGGAGCTTGCAGTCACATAAGCACTAGAGGAAGCCAGCGCACACGTGAGAGTGACTGGTGCAGGAGCTTGCAGTCACATAAGCACTAGAGGAAGCCAACGCACACGTGAGAGTGACTGGTGCAGGAGCTTGCAGTCACATAAGCACTAGAGGAAGCCAGCGCACAAGTGAGGGTGACTGGCGTAGGAGCTTGCAGTCACATAAGCACTAGAGGAAGCCAACGCACACGTGAGAGTGACTGGTGCAGGAGCTTGCAGTCACATAAGCACTAGAGGAAGCCAGCGCACACGTGAGGGTGATTAGCGTAGGAGCTTGCAGTCACATAAGCACTAGAGGAAGCCAGCGCACACGTGAGGGTGATTAGCGTAGGAGCTTGCAGTCACATAAGCACTAGAGGAAGCCAGCGCACACGTGAGAGTGACTGGCGCAGGATCTTGCAGTCACATAAGCACTAGAGGAAGCTAGCGCACACGTGAGGGTGACTGAAGCAGGATCTTGCAGTCACATAAGCACTAGAGGAAGCCAGCGCACACGTGAGGGTGATTAGCGTAGGAGCTTGCAGTCACATAAGCACTAGAGGAAGCCAGTGCACACGTGAGGGTGACTGGCGTAGGAGCTTGCAGTCACATGAGCACTAGAGGAAGCCAGCGCACACGTGAGGGTGACTGAAGCAGGATCTTGCAGTCACATGAGCACTAGAGGAAGCTAGCGCACACGTGAGGTTGACTGGCGCAGGATCTTGCAGTCACATAAGCACTAGAGGAAGCCAGCGCACACGTGAGAGTGACTGGTGCAGGAGCTTGCAGTCACATAAGCACTAGAGGAAGCCAGCGCACACGTGAGGTTGACTGGCGCAGGATCTTGCAGTCACATAAGCACTAGAGGAAGCCAGCGCACACGTGAGAGTGACTGGTGCAGGAGCTTGCAGTCACATAAGCACTAGAGGAAGCCAGCGCACACGTGAGAGTGACTGGTGCAGGAGCTTGCAGTCACATAGCACTAGAGGAAGCCAGCGCACTCGTGAGGGTGATTGGCATAGGAGCTTGCAGTCACATAAGCACTAGAGGAAGCCAGCGCACACGTGAGGTTGATTAGCGTAGGAGCTTGCAGTCACATAAGCACTAGAGGAAGCCAGCGCACACGTGAGGTTGATTAGCGTAGGAGCTTGCAGTCACATAAGCACTAGAGGAAGCCAGCGCACACGTGAGGGTGACTGGCGTAGGAGCTTGCAGTCACATAAGCACTAGAGGAAGCCAGCGCACATGTGAGGGTGACTGGCGCAGGAGCTTGCAGTCACAGAAGCACTAGAGGAAGCCAGCGCACATGTGAGGGTGACTGGCACAGGAGCTTGCAGTCACATAAGCAGTAGAGGAAGCCAGCGCACACTAACCGTGCTGCAGGGGGTAATCAGGCTAATAACACTGTGGTCAAAATGCGTCCTGTGATTGCAGATACAAATCTTCGATGTCTGATCGCGATACTGCTGCCCAGTCTGAGTGACAAAGACACCAAGGACTGAACTCATCACTCGGATCACGGACCTGTGAGAGACCGAATGAGCTTTAGGGTAATAGGCAGAGCGTGTGGCTCTAGGGCAGTGATGGCTAATCTTGGCATGCCAAATGTTTCATGGTCTTCAGAGTGCATAAGCATCATGTGAAATGTAATTCTGAAACATTTGGAGTGCCACGGTTCTCCATCACTGCTCTAGGGTAATGATACATTTGTAAGAAACAACCAATCAGAATTCTGCATGCACTATGGTGACATCATCAGCTGTGAGAGCACATTTCTGTTGTGTTGCTGGAGAATATCAGCAGACAAAACCAAATGAACAACATAAATTATGCTTACCTGATAATTATATTTCCATCCCAGCCAAAGGCTTAAATACCTCCCCCACTCCCCTCATCCCCAGTCATTCTGACGAGGAATAAGGAACAGTAGGAGAAATATCAGGGTATAAATGGTGCCAGAAGATAAAAAAAATTTTAGGTCAGCCTACCGGAGTTACAGGCGGGAGCTGTGGACTCTCCTCCCCTCGATGGAAATTAAATTATCAGGTAAGCGTAATTTATATTTTCCATCTAAAGGGGAGGAGAGTCCACGGCTTCATTCATTACTGTTGGGAACATATACCCAAGCTATAGAGGACACTGAATGAAACCGGGAGGGTAAAAAGGCGGACCCTAATCTGAGGGCACCACAGCCTGTAAAACCTTTCTCACAAAAACAGCTTCCGCAGAAGCAAAAACGTCAAATTTGTAAAACTTTGTAAAAGCGTGTAAGGAGGACCAGGTAGCCGTCTTACAAATCTGCTCCATAGAGGCCTCATTCTTGAAGGCCCAAGACAAAGCCACAGCTATAGTTGAATGAGCCGTGATCCTCTGAGGAGGCTTATGTCCTGCTGTCTCATAGGCCAAGCGAATCAAGCTCCTCAACCAAAAGGACAAAGAAGTAGAAGAGGCCCTCTGCCCCTTGCACTTCACGGAATACACCACAAAAAGAGATGTAGACTGTCTGAAATCCATCGTAGCCTGTAGATAGAACTTTAAGGCCTGAACCACATCCAGATTATGAAGTAAACTCTCCCTAGAAGAAGAAGGGTTAGGACACAAAGAAGGAACAATTATATCCTGATTGATGTTACGGTTAGACACCACCTTGGGAAGAAACCCCAAACCAGTGCAAAGCACAGTCTTATCCGCATGAAAGAACAGATAAGGGGGCTTGAATTGCAAGGCAGCTAGCTTAGATACTCTGCATGCCGATGCAATAGTCAACAGGAAGAGAAACTTCTAGGACAGAATCTTAATGTCAATAGAATGCATAGGCTCAAACGGAACCCTCTGCAAAACCTTAAGGACCAAGTATAAGCTCCATTGGGGAGCAGACTGCCTGAAAACAGGCCTGATTCTATACAGAGCCTGAACAAAAGATTGAATGTCAGGCAGCTCAGCGAGTCTCCTGTGCAACAAGACTGATAAAGCCGAAATCTGTCCCTTCAAGGCACTGGTGGCAAGACCCTTCTCCAAACCTTCCTGGAGAAAATACAGAATCCTGGATACCTTCACCTTGTGCCAAGGATATCAATGTTTCTCAACCAGGACAAGTAAGTCCTCCACACCTTATGGTAGATGCGACGAGTGACTGGCTTCCTTCCTTGCCTGAACTAGAGTGTCAATCACACTTTAGAAAAAAACACTTTTGGCTAAGACTAAGCGTTCAATCTCCATGCAGTCAGCCTCAGAAGAACGAGATATTGATGTTGAAAGGGACCCTGTTCCAGCAGATCCCTGCGACAGGGTAACCTCCATGGTGGAGAGGATGACATCCCCACCAGATCCGCAAACCACGTCCTCCGCGGCCACGAAAGAGCAATTAAGATGGCCGAAGCTTGCTCCTGCTTGATGCATGCCATTACACGAAGTAGAAGTGGTAATGGTGGAAAAAAGAAAATGTATGCTTACCTGATAAATGTATTTCTTTTTTGACACGATGAGTCAATGGATCATCTTAATTACTAATGGGATATTCACCTCCTGGTCAGCAGGAGGAGGCAAAGAGCACCACAGCAGAGCTGTTAAATAGCTCCTCCCTTCCCTCCCACTCCAGTCATTCGACCGAAGTTAGGAAGAGAAAGGAAAAGCCAAGGTGCAGAGGTGTCTGAAGTGTACAAAACCCAAAACCTGTCTAAAGAAACAGGGCGGGCCGTGGACTCATCGTGTCAAAAAAGAAATACATTTATCAGGTAAGCATAAATTTTCTTTTCTTTTTTAAGACACGATGAGTCCACGTATCATCTTAATTACTAATGGGATTCAATACCCAAGCTAGAGTACACAGATGATAAGGGAGGGACAAGACAGGAAACCTAAACGGAAGGCACCACTGCTTGAAGAACCTTTCTCCCAAAAGCGGCCGAAGTCGAGGCAAAAAATCAAATTTGTAAAACTTTGAAAAAGTGTGAAGAGAGAACCAAGTTGCAGCCTTGCAAAACTGTTCCACAGAAGCTTCATTTTTGAATGTCCATGAGGAAGCAACAGCCCTCGTGGAATGAGCCGTAACCCTCTCTGGAAGCTGCTGTCCAGCAGTCTCATAAACAAAAACGTATGATACTCTTCAGCCAAAAAGAAAGAGAAGTAGCCGTAGCTTTCTGTCCCTTACGTTTTCCTGAGAAAATCACAAACAAAGAAGAAGACTGACAAAAGTACTTAGTTGCCTGTAAGTAAAACGTTAAAGCACGGACCATGTCTAAATTGTGCAAAAGTCTTTCTTTCTGAGAAGACGGATAAGGACACAAAGAAGGATCAACAATCTCCTGATTAATGTTCCGATCACAAACTACTTTAGGAAGAAATCCTAATTTAATACGTAAAAGTACCTAATCTGAATGGAAAATAAGGTAAGGAGACCCGAACTGTAAAGCCGAGAGCTCCGACACTCTCCGAACGGAAGAAATCTTAACAAGAAAATAAAACTTTCCAAGATAATAATTTAATATCTAAGGAATGCATAGGCTCAAACAGAGCCCCTTGAAGAACCTTAAGAACTAAATTAAGACTCCATGGAGGAGTAACTGGTTTGAACACAGGCCTGATCCTGACCAAGGCCTGACAAAAAGATTGTACATCTGGAACATCCGCCGGATGTTTGTGTAACAAAATAGATAAAACCGAGATTTGGCCCTTTAGGGAACGCGTCAATAAACCCTTCTCCAAACCCTCTTGGAGAAGGACAAAATTGTAGGAATCCTTACTCTACTCCATGAGTAGCCCTTGGATTCACACCAAGAAATATATTTACGCTATATCTTATGGTAATTTTTTCTAGTTACAGGCTTACGAGTCTGAATCATGGTCTCTATGACCGAGTCAGAAAACCCCCGCTTGGACAAAAAATAAGCATTCAATCTCTAAGCAGTGAGCTTCAGAAAAAACTAGATTTGGGTTAAGGAAGGACCCTTGATTAGAAAGGCTTTTCTTCAACGGAAGTCTCCAAGGTGGCAGCGATGACATGTCCACCAAATCTAGAAACCAAATCCTGCGACGCCAAGCCGGAGCAAAGAAAATCACTGACACCCTCTCCTGTTTGATTTGAGCAATGACCCGAGTAAGAAGTGCAAACGGAGGAAAAAAGGTATGCTAGACTAAAAGGTCTAAGGAACTGCCAGAGCATCTATCAGTTCCGCCTGGGAGTCCCTGGACCTCAACCCGTATATCGTAAGCTTGGCATTCTGTCAAGACGCCATGAGATCGAACTCTGGCCGACCCCACTGGAGAACACTTCCGGATGGAGTTCCCACTCCCCCAGATGAAAGATCTGCCTGCTGAGAAAGTCCGCCTCCCAGACCCCTGGGATGTGGATCACCGACAGATAGCAATAATAGGCCTCTGCCCACCGAAACATCTTGGCTACCCCGGTCATCGCTAAGGAACTCCTTGTTCCCCCCTGACTGATGCCACTGAAGATATGTTGTCCGACTGGAAGCTGATAAACTGGACCGAAGCTAACTGAGGCCAGGCCAGAAGAGCATTGAAGATCGCTCTCAGTTCCAGGTTGTTTATAGGAAGAAAAGACTCTGACTGAGTCCAAACTCCCTGAGCCTTTCGGGAATCCCAGACAGCTCCCCACCCTAGAAGGCTAGCGTCTGTTGTCACAATCACCCAAGACGGTCTGCAAAAGCAGGATCCTTGGGAGAGATGATTCAAAGACAACCGCCGTTGAAGCGAGTCCCTCATCTCCTGCTCTAGGGTTATATGAGGAGACAAGTTCGCATAATCTCTGTTCCATTGCCTGAGCATGCTTAACTCCCAAGGTCTGAGGTGGAACCGAGCCCTGATTTCCTGACTTCTGTCAGAAAAATCTTTATAGATGTGGAATCTAACATGGTTCCCAAGAAAGTCACCCTTTTATTTGGGACTAAGGGACTCTATTCCAAATTTTCCTTTAGAGTTCTCAGAAAAGATAACACCATGTTGGTATGGGATCTTACTTGTTGAAAAGATGGTGCCTGGACTAGAATATCGTAGAGATAAGATGCCACCCCAATGCCCCGTGGCCTTAGTACCGCCAGTGGAGACCCCAGAACCTTTGTGAAGATTCTGGGAGCCGTGGCCAGACCAAAGGAAGAGCCACAAACTGGAGTGTTTGTCTAGAAAGGCAAACGTAATAAACTTGTGATGATCCCTGTAGATAGGAACATGTAGATATGCGTCATGGAAATCCACTGTTGTCATAAATTGACCCTCCTGGATGAGAGGAAGAATGCTACAAATAGATTCCATCTTGAATGACGGAACCCTGAGAAATTTGCTTAGACTCTTGAGGTTCCCTCCTTTTTGGGAACCATTAACAGATAATGATCACAAAACCAAACATGATTGAGGAGAAACCTGCCCCCTTACAGGTCGGGAGAACGCCCCTCATGTTGTGTTAGCAGCAAGACTCTGATCTCCCCTATTCTAAGTCAAATAGGATCTCCATGCTTGGAAGGAGGAATAAAAGATTTTCCCTGGAAATCTCAAGAAAAACAACACTCTCTCTTATTTCCTTTTCTTTACAAAGTACCAGCACATGGGGTGGATTTGAACTCTCAACCTTCTGCTTACCAAGCAGCCGTGCTAGCCACTAAGCTATGCCAGAGAGACCGTCAAAGGCCCTTCTTCTATTCCTGTGAGAGGGGTGTCTGTCCCCAGAGAGTATGTCGCCGCACTGGAAACAGAAATCACACCAACCGCAGGTTGACAATGTAGACCCTCTAACTATTAATCATAGGGTCCTTCATCTGCATAGAGTCTTGAAGGAACTACTATTCTTTATGTTAAAAGACTCTAGACAAATGTGGAGATTCCCATTTCCCTTGGTTATCTCCTTCCTTCTAAGAGTAGGAAATCTATCTGGTACAGAAATACTTCCATCATTAAGGGTCCATCATAATATTAGAATAACCTACTGGTGTTGAAGGCACCCAGAGTAGCTAAAACCTCCTCAAGGAGCTCTTGATCAGATAAATGTATTTACCTCATTCGAGACTGCAAATTCCTTGCCTGGTGTTACAGAAATATCTTCCTCCATAGTTACAGGGAAGCGAACATTCAAAATAACCCCAACTGAGTCAATCACACTATTCTGAGTGAATAAAACCTCATGCACATTTTAATCCAACAATGTATTAAAAACAGGGCAACTCCATGTGGGCTATAATTTTATTTTATTTTTTGGAACACCTTAGGAGAACTTTGTTGTATATTTGACCATTGTCACTAGGCTCTTAAGCAGTATGCGCATAGAAGAAGTAGGTTTAGAACCAGTCTACCCTTATCTTAAAGACTTCTCCATAAATGAAAAATAGAAGTGGATTTGTAGAACCACCTTGACTCCAAGTCTAATACAAGAGACCTCTAGAGACCTTGAATCATAAAGGATGCATTACACAAATAAACAGCTGGATTCCTTAACAAAATTATCACATAAAAAACGGTACTGTCTCTTTAAATTTTAAAAGTAACTTTTTTATTTCTGTGTGCAGAGAGGTAAGCTAAAATTAGCATGCAAACATTGTAGAATTTATCAGAAACGTTACTTCTTTGTTCACAGATATCGCCATGACATTTAAGAAATAATGTCTTGTGTAGCAATTCCAGAAGGAAATTGCGAGGAACTGCAGGGCACTGCATGTGTGTTAGAAAATGTTATGTATACTTCCTTAATCAATCTGCCTCACATATGGCAGAATAATTAAATAAAGAAGCAACATCTTGCGCAGCAACTCCAGAAGGAATTTGTGGGGAACCGCAGGGCACTGCATGTGTGTTAGAAAATTTAATGTACACTTAATCAGTCTGACTCACATCTGACAGAATAATTGAATAAAGACTTAACCTGTTGCTAATAAAAATGAACATATAGGAAACTTTACTGTCTCTTTAAACGTTAAGGAGTAACTTCTACCCAGCTGAGGTATCAGGCAGCCTCTCTACACAAACCCTGCCCTTGCAGTAGCACTTAAGCGCAAGATCTGAGACAAGCATTTCTCCGTTTCTTCCGATAACCGGAAGTGCTAGAAAGGAAGTGCCCCTGCAATGCGCACATTCTCATCTTAATTCCGCCACTCCTTGCGATTGTCAGGCGTGTAAGAGGAAGGAGAGTAAAACCTTTGGTGCCATTTACAAGCTCCGCCCCTCGTGGGAGTCTCACAAGTCATCTCCCGGTCGCCATTGATTAAGTAAAGGCACCGGGAGCAAAAGGATACATTTTTGCAACCAATCAATCTGACTCTGCAAATAAAAGCTGCTTAGTCTGTTATCACAGAAAACTCACACTGTGACCAACAGTTTACCACATAAACATACGATCTCCTGGTTGCCATTGCAATAGCGCTGTCTTAAGCCAAATAAACAACTGGATGTCTAAATCTAGTTATTGGGAGCAAGAGAACTGACTGGACAGCTTCAGTTTAAACCGCTGCTCAGTCCGATAGCTCTTCCTGACAGAGAAACCCCTTAGAGCACACCCTCTGTCTGCCAAAACTCACTATAATCTCACTGTCGGCTCTATATTAGAGCCGACCCAGTGCCTGAGTTCTAGCTGCCATAACGTCTCCTGATAGACTAGGAGAGCCTGAGTCTAAGTTCAATGAGGACTAAATTAATAAAGTGCCCAAACATTTTGTGAGTTCCTCTATCCCCAGAAATAAAGTTAGGACTTTACCTCATCTTCTGCCTGGCAGCACGGCAGTTCCCAGGTTTAGGAGGTCCTCTCCCTCCCATGGCCCTGTAAATAAGAAAAAATCCTGGTTTTCTTGGTAAGGGCAGCATCAGAATATGGGAGGCACAGTGAGAATTATGTCCCACCAGTTCCCATTGCTCTAAAGCCACCAAAGCTCTACTTAAGAGACTGATATGGACTATGGCTACACCCTAGAACAAAGCAGCACAATCTTGTACTACTTTAAAAATAATTAACTCTTGATTGAAGAATCTAATCTAACATCTCACGTTACCTCTTCCTATCACTAACGTAGGCAAAGAGAATGACTGAGGTGGGAGGGAAGGGAGGAGCTATTTAACAGCTCTGCTGTGGTGCTCTTTGCCTCCTCTTGCTGACCAGGAGGTGAATATCCCATTAGTAATTAAGATGATCCGTGGACTCATCGTGTCTTAAAAAAAAAAAATGTAAGCTAGGCTGAATCCCCAAGGCACCACTAGGGCATCTATCAGCTCTGCCTGGGGATCCCTCGACCTCAACCCGTATTGGGGTAGCTTGCAATTGAGTCAGGACGCCATAAGATCTATCTCCGGCGTTCCCCATCTGAGACAAATCTCTGCAAACACCTTGGGATGAAGAGACCATTTCCACGGGTGGAAGGATTGCCTGCTGAGAAAGTACGCTTCCCAGTTGTCCACACCTGGAATGTGGGATCAATGAGAGCGAACAGCTGTGGGACTCCGTCCACTCCAAAATACGCAACACCTCCCTCATTGCTAGGGAGCTCCTTGTTCCCCCCTGGTGGTTGATGTAAACCACCGAGGTAATGTTGTCGGTCTGGAATCTGATGAAGCTGAGCAACCCCAGAGGAGGCCACGCCCTCAGAGCATTGTAGATTGCTCGAAGTTCCAGAACATTGATCGGAAGGAGAGAGACTCCTCCCCGGTCCATTTTCCTTGTGCCAATCTGACACCCCAAATAGCTCCCCATACGGCCAGACTCACGTCCGTGGTCACAATCTCCCAGGACGGTCTCAGGAAGGATGTACCCAGGGACAGATGCTCCGGACGGATCCACCAAGATAGGGAGTCCCTGGTCCAAGCATCCATGGATATCCGCTGTGATAGATCTGAATGATCGCCGTTCCACTGTCTCAACATGCGCAATTGAAGAGGTCTGAGATGGAACCTGGCGAAAGGGATGACGTCTATGCTGGAAACCATGAGCCCGATCATCTCCATGCACTGAGCCACCGAAGGGCAAGACAGGTTGAGCCAATTTTCCTGCGTCGTTGATCTGTGAGAAATATCTTCATGGACATAGAATCTATTATCATGCCCAGGAACTCCACCCTGTTGATGGGAACCAGGGAACTCTTTCTTGAGTTGATGTCAAATGTGAGATTGGAGCAATAAAAGAAGAGCCCTTGAATGATCCTCTGAGAGGCTGAACGACGGCGCCTGGACTAGAATGTCGTCCAAATAGGGCGACACAGCAATGCCCCTGGATCTGGCTACTGCAAGAAGCGTCCCCAGAACCTTCGTGAAGACTCTCGGGGCCGTCGCCAGGCCGAAGGGAAGGGCCACAAGCTGGAAGTGTTGGTCCAGAAACGCAAATCTTAGGAACTTGAAGTGGTACCTGTGAATTGGAACATGAAGGTAAGCATCCTTCTAGTCTATTGTCGTCATAAACTGTCCCTAATGAACTAGGGGCAGAATAGATCTGATCGTTTCCATTTTGAACGTTGGAACAGCCAGAAACTTGTTTTAACACTTTAGGTCCAGAATCAGGTGGAACGTGCCCTCCTTCTTTGGAACCACAAAAAGATTTGAATAGTACCCTAGACCCCTTTCTGCTTGGGGTACTGGTACGATAACACCTAGAAAGGAGAGATCCCTCACACATTCTAGAAAGGCCGCTCTCTTTTCCGGTCTTGAAGACAGATTTGACAGGAGGAATCTGCCCCTGGGCGGATGAGACCTGAATCCTATCCTGTAACCCTGTTCAACAACCTGTCTCGGCGGGCATCTTGTTCTGCTTGGACTTGTTCTGAGGATTCCAAGTTCCCTTGGGCTGATCCGCTTTCGCGGCGGGCTGCTGGCGCTGGACCTTGTCCACACGAAAGGGGGCGAAAAGTAGATCCTTTAAGCTTAGCCTTCTTATCCTGCAGTAGGAAAGTTCCCTTGCCTCCCGTAACCGTGTATATGATTGAATCCAATCCTGGACCGAACTGAATCTTTCCTTGAAAAGGCAGGGACAACAGCCTCGAGGTCATGTCCACAGACCAAGACTTTAGCCACAGAGCTCTGTGAGCTAAAACGGAGAATCCTGAAACCTTTGCGTTAAGGTGAATAATTTGCATGTTGGCATCACAAATGAAAGAATTGGCGACCTTCAACGCCTTAATCTTATCCTGTATCTCGTTGATGGAAATCTCCCTGTCGACCATATCACACAGGGATTCACACCAATATGGCGCAGCTCCGGAAACTGCGGCTACAGCCGCTGTCGGTTGAAAATCAAACCCCGTGTGTTGAAACATTTTCCTTAACATGTTTTCCAATTTTTTTTTTATCTATGGGCTCTTTAAATGACGAACTATCCTCGAGAGGAATAGTCGTCCGCTTCGCGAGTGTAGAGATGGCACCATCCACCTTAGGGACAGTCCCCCACAGCTCGAGCTGAGAGTCCGGAACGGGGAACAGTTTCTTAAAGGAAGAAGAAGAGGAAAAGGAAGAATCTATTCGCTCCCATTCATTCTTAATAAATATAAGCCATTTTAACATGAAGGTCTGAGGCACCACCCTGTCCTCGTATACCTTATCAAGCTTAGGAATCGAAGGTTGCTCCGGAAGCTTCGATTCCGGGACCTCCAGAGTAGCAAGCACTTGCTTCAGCAAAACACGCAAATTCTCCATCCAGAGTCTGAGTGGGCCTCGTCATCGTATAACGCGTCTGATATTTTCATAGGCGTAGACAACCACTGGGCTGGGCCGCCATGATACGACCTACACTTGCGCTTAGCAAAACGTGGTAAGGCATGGATCACTTTCGATACCGCAGTTTGCAGTTGATCCGCAAAATCTGACAGCCAACTAATTTCTCCTGTAGGAGTAATGGTTGGACCCTGGGGTGCTGCATGTGCACTCAGAGATGAAAGCAGGCCCTCAGAGGTCGACGGCTCAGTAGTACTAGACATCCCCTTAGTTTTAAATGTCGCAACTTTATCAAGGCATGTGGAACATAGTTGGAACCCACCTTACTTTTGTACTCATGAACTTTACCTATTCCTAAACACTCTCTCTCCCCCTGCACCTTGTCTCAAAAGCAGTCTCACTACTGCAAATCTGTATCTCATCTTATGTCACTCTCCCTCTTGCTTCTACTAACTGCTGGTGACATTTCCCCTAATCCTGGTCCCCAACAACTGCCTAGCCGTGCACATCCATGTATAACATCCCACAGACTCAAAAAACAAAACTCTGACAACCTTACTCACATTCCTCTTGCATCAAAAGCCACTTCCCCTTTCACTTGTGCACTTTGGAACTCTCGCTCTGTTTGCAACAAACTCACATTTATACATGACCTCTTTATCTCCCGCTCCCTCAAACTTCTGGCCCTAACAGAAACCTGGCTCTCTCCCCTAGACACAGCATCCACTGCTGCTCTGTCACATGGGGGTCTCCACTTCAACCACACTCCTAGGTCTGGTAATAGACAAGGAGGTGGTGTAGGTATTTTACTTCCTCTCGTTGCACCTTCAACAAATACATCCCATCTCTTCCCTCACATTTTCCTCATTCGAAACCCACATGATTCACTTATTCTCTCCTCTTTCTATACGTGTTGCAGTCATATACCGTCCTTCTGGCTCCTCAACTCAATTTCTAGATTACTTGGCTGCATGGCTACCTTATTTCGTTTCCTCAGACACCACTTCCCTCATTCTTGGTGACTTCAACATTCCTCTTGACAATCCCACTGCCTCCTCTGCAAAAAAACTTCTGCAACTCACTTCCTCTTTTGGTTTGTCACAATGGACTGATTCTCCCACTCACAAAGATGGTCACTCCCTTGACCTGATCTTTAGCTATCGATGCACCCTCTCAAACTTCACAAACTCCCCCTTTCCTCTTTCTGACCACCATCTCCTTACTTGCAACATATCATCCCTCCCTATAACTCTCCCTCCTTCTGCTCCTCACACCAAACTTCACAGAAGCATTACATCATTAGATCAACAACAGCTTTCTAATTCCCTCAAACCTTTCCTCTCATCCTTCTCCTCCTTTTCATGCCCTGACCAATCTATCTGCCACTATAATTCCACCCTTACATCCGTCCTTGACAATCTCGCCCCTCTTACCATAGCTCGGAAATCAAACACTCATCCTCAGCCCTGGCATAATCCTCTGACACGATACCTACGCAGATTTTCCCGTACTGCTGAGCGGCACTGGAGAAAATCTAGGAGTTCAGCTGATTTTCAACATTACAAATTTATCTTGAACTTCTACTACTCTGCCCTTAATTTCCATAAGCAACACTACTTCTCTACTCTTATCTCTAATCTTTCTTCAAACCCAAAACGTTTGTTCTCCACTTTCAATACTCTTTTCCGCCCTCCCCCACCTCCTAATACAACTTCTCTGTCAGCTCAAGACTTTGCCAACCACTTCAATAACAAAATCAACTCCATCAGAAATGAAATCAGCTCTCAACATAATTCCATTCTCTCACCCCCTCAAATGCTCTCAATCAACAACAACCCACATAACCTTAAACGAAGCTCATTCACCCCTGTTACTGAGGAAGAAGTTTCTGCACTTATACTGTGCTCTCACCTCACTACCTGTCCCCTTGACCCTATCCCTTCCCTCTCTGCCACCCTTACCCCTATACTCACACACACTTTCAACCTCTCCTTCAGCAGCGGTATATTTCCCTCATCGCTGAAACATGCACTGGTAACACCTATCCTCAAAAACCCTTCCCTTGATCCTACCTCCCCATCCAACTACCGCCCTATTTCCCTCCTCCCTCTTGCATCAAAGCTTCTCGAAAAAATAGCTTATGCACGCCTATCCCATTTCCTTACAATAAACTCCCTCCTTGACCCATTGCAATCTGGATTTCGTCCCCATCACTCCACAGAAACCGCAATTGTTAAGGTTACCAACGACCTACTTACAGCAAAATCAAAAGGCCACTTCTCTCTGCTTATTCTCCTTGATCTGTCCGCAGCCTTTGACACTGTTGACCACCCTCTCTTGCTCCAAATCCCTCCAATCCTTCGGCATATGTGACACAGCCCTCTCGTGGCTCTCTTCCTACCTGTCAAACCGTAGCTTTAGTGTAGCCTTCTCTGGGGCCTCTTCTGCCCCGTCACCACTTTCTGTCGGAGTACCGCAAGGCTCTGTCCTCGGTCCCCTTCTCTTCTCAATCTACAGGTCATCACTAGGTTCCCTAATAAAGTCCCACGGTTTACAATATCATTTGTATGCCGATGACACCCAAATCTACTTCTCTGCACCAGACCTTTCTCCTTCCTTGCTAACCCGTGTCACTAACTGTCATTCTCACATCTCCAACTGGATGTCCTCTCACTACCTCAAGCTAAATCTCTCCAAAACTGAGCTCCTTATTTTCCCCCCTTTGTCTAAACTCTCCACCCCCAATCTCTCTATAACTGTCGACAACTCCATCATTACCCCTACCCCGCATGCCCGATGTCTCGGGGTCACATTTGACTCAGATCTTTCATTCACTCCTCACATTCAGTCTTTGGCTAAAGCCTGCCGCTTCCACCTTAAAAACCATCTCTAAAATTAGACACTTCCTTACACAAGACACAACTAAGATTTTAATCCACTCTCCCGCCTCGATTACTGCAACTCTGTCCTCTCTGATCTCCCCACCTACTGCCTAGCTCCTTTACAATCCTTAATGAATGCCTCTGCCAGACTCATCTTCCTTACAAGTCGCTCTTCATCTGCTGCACCTCTCTGCCAATCTCTTCACTGGCTTCCTCTTGCCTCTAGGCTCAAACACAAAATTCTCGCTCTGACATACAAAGCCCTCAACTGCACTGTTCCCCTCTATATCTCAGACCTTGTCTCCAGATACTCTCCCTCCCGTCCCCTTCGCTCTGCTCACGACCTCCTACTCTCCTCCTCTCTTGTCACCTCATCACACTCCCGTTTACAGGACTTCTCCAGACTGGCTCCCATCTTGTGGAACTCTCTGCCTCGCTCCACAAGACTCTCTTCTAGTTTTAAAAGCTTCAAGTGCTCCCTAAAGACTCTACTGTTCAGGGATGCATACAACCTACGCTAACCTTTCTTTATACCAGTTCCTCTCCTCCATTGCTATACCCTGAACCCCCTTAGCATGTAAGCCTAAGAGTCCAGCTGTTTGTTGATCACCTTCTCAAGAGCTGACTACAACAGTGCAACTCTTGGCAGGGCCCTCTACTCATTTGATCCCTATAACTCTTTTGTTGTACTCCGCCTTTGTTAATAGCGCTGCGGAATCTGTTGGCGCTCTACAAATAACCGATAATAATAATAATAATAGTTGAGCAGGCTGATCTGCAAGAACCTCCTCACAATAAACACAGGAATGAGACTTTATTAAAGAGGGAGTACCCTCTAACGCGTCAGAGTCCTCCATAGCTTGCGCTTTTATTATGGACTAGACTAGCTTAATAATCAGGCACCTTTATAACTCCAATGGCCAGGGCACTCATCACCTCCTATGACCCGGACTACAGAAATCGCTTGTCTCCTATGCCGCTGATCGGAGGAAGTGAAAACTCACACCCGGCCACCTGGTGCAAAAATACTCACGGAAGTCAACCTGAAGTTCCACCATTGCCAGAGCCACATCTCGCACATACACAACAATAACACAACAAACAATATTATGTATAAACCCCCCTGTTCAATAATCCCCTTACTAGGAATATTAACCCTTGATTCCATAAGATAAAAGGCGCCACACTGTGACCCTGACTTCTGTGTTATCATTATGTATAAAAAATGAAACGATCTTACCAGAATCAATGCCGTGGAACAGGAACACGACCCTTCAAGTGTGACAGGTAGAAGCATCGCTCCTGACATGGACTTGGGTGCAGAAAGCAGGCAGCGAAACTCGTAAACGCGGATTGGTTGTGGAGCTGTTAATATGAGTCGGTTTGGTTTCGCAGAAAGACTCTCCCTGCATTTCCGGACTCTAACTTTCATCCATGCTCTCACTGAGAGGCTGACAGGATTACTTAAAACTCCAGTCCCATTCCGGAGAGTACTACCCTCCATAAGAGACTACTCCAAATCTTCGGCACTTCTTTGCCATTCTCCTGTGACGAAAGGCAAAGAATGACTGGGGGATGAGGGGATTGGAGGAGGTATTTAAGCCTCTGGCTGGGGTGACTTTGCCTCCTTCTGGTGGCCAGGTTCTTATTTACCAAAAGTAATGAATGAAGCCATGGACTCTCCTCCCCTTTAGATGGAAATCCTTTTTACTGCAATTATTTATCAAAAGCCAAACTCCACCACCATTTCCCTTATTAGTCTGCAGACAACAAGACTAGCCACTGTCATAAAGTTAGTATAAAGTGCATTGTTTTACAATTGTCAGTTAAAGTTAGTAAGGATAGATATGGAGCAGGGTTAGCCTCAGGCTCTATGCTAGTTTGACATTAATATGTATAGTGTTACCAAACTTGTATATGATATAATGTCATGATGTGACACACGTAAGAGTAGTGTTTATACCATATACAACTAATAAGGTATACCAAAGCGCCAACTATAGGAAGGCTGGGTCTGGACCTAATGCAATATTGTCAAACGATTACAATAAACAATTTATTGAGTACACAAATAAGTTAAAAACATGGATCCATGTATAAACAATCAAATTTATACAACAATAATAGCTAAATGAATAGTTAAAACAAATAGTTATGTAACGGATATAGCATTTAAATTGTGCAAACATTGCTCTTAAAAATATTCATAAAAAATTCCAAATTTAGTATAAGGCTCACAACAGAAATTCAACTTTGTGTTTACCATATACACATACACAAATTTGTACAGTAATAATAGCTAAATGAATAGTTAAAACAAATAGTTAAATAGCAGATATGGCATTTAAAATTGTGCAAACAATGCTCTTAAAAAATATTCCTAAAAAATTCCAAATTAAGTATAAGGCTCACAACAGAAATTCAACTTTGTGTTTACCACATACACATAATAGGTGAAATATATTAGTCAGTTATATAATATTATCTAACCAATAATGTTCTCGATTCTATGCAATACTAAATATTGCCAATAGTGACTAATGTGTAGGGCTCTGAGTAAGACCTTTAACTGTGTGTTTACCACATACGCATTGTCAAGTAAAAAATATTGTGACAGCAATAAGCCAATGTAAAGAATGTGTATCAAAAAAGTTGCGTGCAAAAATTAGTGTACAAAAGATATTAATGGTCAAAAAATAGGTTGATCTTCAAAAAACGTGAATTAAGAACAAAGATTGTGAAAAATGAAAAACCAAAAATTTACAAAAACATTGTGGTGTGTTCCAATAGTAACTTAAATAAATGTAAATAATAGTCCAAAAAATAGTCCAACAGTGAAAACTTAATAGAAAAAATAATCCAACAATAAATTATAATAAGTAGTGTGTCTCTTTAAGAGAAAACAATAATCCTTAAAGTGTTGTGAATCCTAACAGCAATAGTTATGGTGATTTTCCAAGTGTTTTATACTGAATAGCAGTGTCAGTACTTGCTAGCCATAGTAGCCAAGTGTTTTATACTGAATAGCAGTGTCAGTACTTGCTAGCCATAGTAGCCAAGTGTGTTATACTGAATAGCAGTGTCAGTACTTGTTAGCCATAGTAGCCAAGTGTTTTATACTGAATAGCAGTGTCAGTACTTGTTAGCCATAGTAGCCAAGTGTGTTATACTGAATAGCAGTGTCAGTACTTGTTAGCCATAGTAGCCAAGTGTTTTATACTGAATAGCAGTGTCAGTACTTGTTAGCCATAGTAGCCAAGTGTGTTATACTGAATAGCAGTGTCAGTACTTGTTAGCCATAGTAGCCAAGTGTGTTATACTGAATAGCAGTGTCAGTACTTGCTAGCCATAGTAGCCAAGTGTGTTATACTGAATAGCAGTGTCAGTACTTGCTAGCCATAGTAGCCAAGTGTGTTATACTGAATAGCAGTGTCAGTACTTGCTAGCCAAGTGTGTTATACTGAATAGCAGTGTCAGTACTTGCTAGCCATAGTAGCCAAGTGTGTTATACTGAATAGCAGTGTCAGTACTTGCTAGCCATAGTAGCCAAGTGTTTTATACTGAATAGCAGTGTCAGTACTTGCTAGCCATAGTAGCCAAGTGTGTTATACTGAATAGCAGTGTCAGTACTTGCTAGCCATAGTAGCCAAGTGTTTTATACTGAATAGCAGTGTCAGTACTTGCTAGCCATAGTAGCCAAGTGTTTTATACTGAATAGCAGTGTCAGTACTTGTTAGCCATAGTAGCCAAGTGTTTTATACTGAATAGCAGTGTCAGTACTTGCTAGCCATAGTAGCCAAGTGTTTTATACTGAATAGCAGTGTCAGTACTTGTTAGCCATAGTAGCCAAGTGTTTTATACTGAATAGCAGTGTCAGTACTTGTTAGCCATAGTAGCCAAGTGTTTTATACTGAATAGCAGTGTCAGTACTTGTTAGCCATAGTAGCCAAGTGTTTTATACTGAATAGCAGTGTCAGTACTTGCTAGCCAAGTGTTTTATACTGAATAGCAGTGTCAGTACTTGCTAGCCATAGTAGCCAAGTGTTTTATACTGAATAGCAGTGTCAGTACTTGTTAGCCATAGTAGCCAAGTGTTTTATACTGAATAGCAGTGTCAGTACTTGCTAGCCATAGTAGCCAAGTGTTTTATACTGAATAGCAGTGTCAGTACTTGTTAGCCATAGTAGCCAAGTGTTTTATACTGAATAGCAGTGTCAGTACTTGCTAGCCAAGTGTTTTATACTGAATAGCAGTGTCAGTACTTGCTAGCCAAGTGTTTTATACTGAATAGCAGTGTCAGTACTTGTTAGCCATAGTAGCCAAGTGTGTTATACTGAATAGCAGTGTCAGTACTTGCTAGCCAAGTGTTTTATACTGAATAGCAGTGTCAGTACTTGCTAGCCAAGTGTTTTATACTGAATAGCAGTGTCAGTACTTGCTAGCCAAGTGTTTTATACTGAATAGCAGTGTCAGTACTTGCTAGCCAAGTGTTTTATACTGAATAGCAGTGTCAGTACTTGTTAGCCAAGTGTTTTATACTGAATAGCAGTGTCAGTACTTGCTAGCCAAGTGTTTTATACTGAATAGCAGTGTCAGTACTTGTTAGCCAAGTGTTTTATACTGAATAGCAGTGTCAGTACTTGTTAGCCAAGTGTTTTATACTGAATAGCAGTGTCAGTACTTGTTAGCCAAGTGTTTTATACTGAATAGCAGTGTCAGTACTTGTTAGCCAAGTGTTTTATACTGAATAGCAGTGTCAGTACTTGCTAGCCAAGTGTTTTATACTGAATAGCAGTGTCAGTACTTGCTAGCCAAGTGTTTTATACTGAATAACAGTGTCAGTACTTGCTAGCCAAGTGTTTTATACTGAATAGCAGTGTCAGTACTTGCTAGCCTAGTGTTTTATACTGAATAGCAGTGTCAGTACTTGCTAGCCTAGTGTTTTATACTGAATAGCAGTGTCAGTACTTGTTAGCCATAGTAGCCAAGTGTTTTATACTGAATAGCAGTGTCAGTACTTGCTAGCCAAGTGTGTTATACTGAATAGCAGTGTCAGTACTTGCTAGCCAAGTGTTTTATACTGAATAGCAGTGTCAGTACTTGTTAGCCATAGTAGCCAAGTGTGTTATACTGAATAGCAGTGTCAGTACTTGTTAGCCATAGTAGCCAAGTGTTTTATACTGAATAGCAGTGTCAGTACTTGTTAGCCAAGTGTTTTATACTGAATAGCAGTGTCAGTACTTGTTAGCCATAGTAGCCAAGTGTGTTATACTGAATAGCAGTGTCAGTACTTGTTAGCCATAGTAGCCAAGTGTGTTATACTGAATAGCAGTGTCAGTACTTGTTAGCCATAGTAGCCAAGTGTGTTATACTGAATAGCAGTGTCAGTACTTGTTAGCCATAGTAGCCAAGTGTTTTATACTGAATAGCAGTGTCAGTACTTGTTAGCCATAGTAGCCAAGTGTGTTATACTGAATAGCAGTGTCAGTACTTGTTAGCCATAGTAGCCAAGTGTGTTATACTGAATAGCAGTGTCAGTACTTGTTAGCCATAGTAGCCAAGTGTTTTATACTGAATAGCAGTGTCAGTACTTGCTAGCCAAGTGTGTTATACTGAATAGCAGTGTCAGTACTTGCTAGCCAAGTGTGTTATACTGAATAGCAGTGTCAGTACTTGTTAGCCATAGTAGCCAAGTGTGTTATACTGAATAGCAGTGTCAGTACTTGTTAGCCATAGTAGCCAAGTGTTTTATACTGAATAGCAGTGTCAGTACTTGCTAGCCATAGTAGCCAAGTGTGTTATACTGAATAGCAGTGTCAGTACTTGTTAGCCATAGTAGCCAAGTGTTTTATACTGAATAGCAGTGTCAGTACTTGTTAGCCATAGTAGCCAAGTGTGTTATACTGAATAGCAGTGTCAGTACTTGTTAGCCATAGTAGCCAAGTGTGTTATACTGAATAGCAGTGTCAGTACTTGTTAGCCATAGTAGCCAAGTGTGTTATACTGAATAGCAGTGTCAGTACTTGTTAGCCATAGTAGCCAAGTGTTTTATACTGAATAGCAGTGTCAGTACTTGTTAGCCATAGTAGCCAAGTGTTTTATACTGAATAGCAGTGTCAGTACTTGCTAGCCAAGTGTTTTATACTGAATAGCAGTGTCAGTACTTGCTAGCCAAGTGTTTTATACTGAATAGCAGTGTCAGTACTTGCTAGCCAAGTGTGTTATACTGAATAGCAGTGTCAGTACTTGTTAGCCATAGTAGCCAAGTGTTTTATACTGAATAGCTGTGTCAGTACTTGCTAGCCATAGTAGCCAAGTGTGTTATACTGAATAGCAGTGTCAGTACTCGCTAGCCAAGTGTTTTATACTGAATAGCAGTGTCAGTACTTGTTAGCCTAGTGTTTTATACTGAATAGCAGTGTCAGTACTTGCTAGCCAAGTGTTTTATACTGAATAGCAGTGTCAGTACTTGTTAGCCAAGTGTTATATACTGAATAGCAGTGTCAGTACTTGCTAGCCAAGTATTTTATACTGAATAGCAGTGTCAGTACTTGCTAGCCATAGTAGCCAAGTGTTTTATACTGAATAGCAGTGTCAGTACTTGCTAGCCAAGTGTGTTATACTGAATAGCAGTGTCAGTACTTGCTAGCCAAGTGTTTTATACTGAATAGCAATGTCAGTACTTGTTAGTCAAGTGTTTTATACTGAATAGCAGTGTCAGTACTTGCTAGCCAAGTGTTTTATACTGAATAGCAGTGTCAGTACTTGTTAGCCATAGTAGCCAAGTGTGTTATACTGAATAGCAGTGTCAGTACTTGCTAGCCAAGTGTTTTATACTGAATAGCAGTGTCAGTACTTGTTAGCCATAGTAGCCAAGTGTGTTATACTGAATAGCAGTGTCAGTACTTGTTAGCCATAGTAGCCAAGTGTTTTATACTGAATAGCAGTGTCAGTACTTGCTAGCCTAGTGTTTTATACTGAATATTAGTGTCAGTACTTGCTAGCCTAGTGTGTTATACTGAATAGCAGTGTCAGTACTTGCTAGCCAAGTGTGTAATACTGAATAGCAGTGTCAGTACTTGCTAGCCAAGTGTTTTATACTGAATAGCAGTGTCAGTACTTGTTAGCCAAGGGTTTTATACTGAATAGCAGTGTCAGTACTTGCTAGCCAAGTGTTTTATACTGAATAGCAGTGTCAGTACTTGCTAGCCAAGTGTTTTATACTGAATAGCAGTGTCAGTACTCGCTAGCCATAGTGTGTTATACTGAATAGCAGTGTCAGTACTTGTTAGTCAAGTGTTTTATACTGAATAGCAGTGTCAGTACTTGCTAGCCATAGTGTGTTATACTGAATAGCAGTGTCAGTACTTGCTAGCCATAGTGTGTTATACTGAATAGCAGTGTCAGTACTTGCTAGCCAAGTGTTTTATACTGAATAGCAGTGTCAGTACTTGTTAGCCAAGTGTTTTATACTGAATAGCAGTGTCAGTACTTACTAGCCAAGTGTTTTATACTGAATAGCAGTGTCAGTACTTGTTAGCCAAGTGTTTTATACTGAATAGCAGTGTCAGTACTTGTTAGCCAAGTGTTTTATACTGAATAGCAGTGTCAGTACTTGTTAGCCAAGTGTGTTATACTGAATAGCAGTGTCAGTACTTGTTAGTCAAGTGTTTTATACTGAATAGCAGTGTCAGTACTTGTTAGCCAAGTGTTTTATACTGAATAGCAGTGTCAGTACTTGTTAGCCAAGTGTTTTATACTGAATAGCAGTGTCAGTACTTGCTAGCCAAGTGTTTTATACTGAATAGCAGTGTCAGTACTTGTTAGTCAAGTGTTTTATACTGAATAGCAGTGTCAGTACTTGCTAGCCAAGTGTTTTATACTGAATAGCAGTGTCAGTACTTGCTAGCCAAGTGTTTTATACTGAATAGCAGTGTCAGTACTTGTTAGCCAAGTGTTTTATACTGAATAGCAGTGTCAGTACTTGTTAGCCAAGTGTTTTATACTGAATAGCAGTGTCAGTACTTGTTAGCCATAGTAGCCAAGTGTTTTATACTGAATAGCAGTGTCAGTACTTGCTAGCCAAGTGTTTTATACTGAATAGCAGTGTCAGTACTTGTTAGCCAAGTGTTTTATACTGAATAGCAGTGTCAGTACTTGTTAGTCAAGTGTTTTATACTGAATAGCAGTGTCAGTACTTGTTAGCCAAGTGTTTTATACTGAATAGCAGGGTCAGTACTTGCTAGCCAAGTGTTTTATACTGAATAGCAGTGTCAGTACTTGTTAGCCAAGTGTTTTATACTGAATAGCAGTGTCAGTACTTGTTAGCCATAGTGTTTTATACTGAATAGCAGTGTCAGTACTTGTTAGCCAAGTGTTTTATACTGAATAGCAGTGTCAGTACTTGCTAGCCAAGTGTTTTATACTGAATAGCAGTGTCAGTACTTGCTAGCCAAGTGTTTTATACTGAATAGCAGTGTCAGTACTTGTTAGCCAAGTGTTTTATACTGAATAGCAGTGTCAGTACTTGTTAGCCAAGTGTGTAATACTGAATAGCAGTGTCAGTACTTGCTAGCCAAGTGTTTTATACTGAATAGCAGTGTCAGTACTTGTTAGCCAAGTGTTTTATACTGAATAGCAGTGTCAGTGCTTGCTAGCCAAGTGTTTTATACTGAATAGCAGTGTCAGTACTTGCTAGCCAAGTGTTTTATACTGAATAGCAGTGTCAGTACTTGCTAGCCAAGTGTTTTATACTGAATAGCAGTGTCAGTACTTGTTAGCCAAGTGTTTTATACTGAATAGCAGTGTCAGTGCTTGCTAGCCAAGTGTTTTATACTGAATAGCAGTGTCAGTACTTGTTAGCCAAGTGTTTTATACTGAATAGCAGTGTCAGTACTTGTTAGCCAAGTGTTTTATACTGAATAGCAGTGTCAGTACTTGTTAGCTAAGTGTGTTATACTGAATAGCAGTGTCAGTACTTACTAGCCAAGTGTTTTATACTGAATAGCAGTGTCAGTACTTGCTAGCCTAGTGTTTTATACTGAATAGCAGTGTCAGTACTTGTTAGCCAAGTGTTTTATACTGAATAGCAGTGTCAGTACTTGCTAGCCAAGTGTTTTATACTGAATAGCAGTGTCAGTACTTGTTAGCCAAGTGTTTTATACTGAATAGCAGTGTCAGTACTTGTTAGTCAAGTGTTTTATACTGAATAGCAGTGTCAGTACTTGTTAGTCAAGTGTGTTATACTGAATAGCAGTGTCAGTACTTGTTAGCCAAGTGTTTTATACTGAATAGCAGGGTCAGTACTTGCTAGCCAAGTGTTTTATACTGAATAGCAGTGTCAGTACTTGTTAGCCAAGTGTTTTATACTGAATAGCAGTGTCAGTACTTGTTAGCCATAGTGTTTTATACTGAATAGCAGTGTCAGTACTTGTTAGCCAAGTGTTTTATACTGAATAGCAGTGTCAGTACTTGCTAGCCAAGTGTTTTATACTGAATAGCAGTGTCAGTACTTGCTAGCCAAGTGTTTTATACTGAATAGCAGTGTCAGTACTTGCTAGCCAAGTGTTTTATACTGAATAGCAGTGTCAGTACTTGTTAGCCAAGTGTTTTATACTGAATAGCAGTGTCAGTGCTTGCTAGCCAAGTGTTTTATACTGAATAGCAGTGTCAGTACTTGCTAGCCAAGTGTTTTATACTGAATAGCAGTGTCAGTACTTGTTAGCCAAGTGTTTTATACTGAATAGCAGTGTCAGTACTTGTTAGCCAAGTGTTTTATACTGAATAGCAGTGTCAGTGCTTGCTAGCCAAGTGTTTTATACTGAATAGCAGTGTCAGTACTTGCTAGCCAAGTGTTTTATACTGAATAGCAGTGTCAGTACTTGTTAGCCAAGTGTTTTATACTGAATAGCAGTGTCAGTACCTGTTAGCCATAGTAGCCAAGTGTTTTATACTGAATAGCAGTGTCAGTACTTGCTAGCCAAGTGTTTTATACTGAATAGCAGTGTCAGTACTTGTTAGCCAAGTGTTTTATACTGAATAGCAGTGTCAGTGCTTGCTAGCCAAGTGTTTTATACTGAATAGCAGTGTCAGTACTTGTTAGCCAAGTGTTTTATACTGAATAGCAGTGTCAGTACTTGTTAGCCAAGTGTTTTATACTGAATAGCAGTGTCAGTACTTGTTAGCTAAGTGTGTTATACTGAATAGCAGTGTCAGTACTTACTAGCCAAGTGTTTTATACTGAATAGCAGTGTCAGTACTTGCTAGCCTAGTGTTTTATACTGAATAGCAGTGTCAGTACTTGTTAGCCAAGTGTTTTATACTGAATAGCAATGTCAGTACTTGTTAGCCAAGTGTTTTATACTGAATAGCAGTGTCAGTACTTGTTAGCCAAGTGTGTTATACTGAATAGCAGTGTCAGTACTTGCTAGCCAAGTGTTTTATACTGAATAGCAGTGTCAGTACTTGTTAGCCAAGGGTTTTATACTGAATAGCAGTGTCAGTACTTGCTAGCCAAGTGTTTTATACTGAATAGCAGTGTCAGTACTTGTTAGCCAAGGGTTTTATACTGAATAGCAGTGTCAGTACTTGCTAGCCAAGTGTTTTATACTGAATAGCAGTGTCAGTACTTGCTAGCCAAGTGTTTTATACTGAATAACAGTGTCAGTACTTGTTAGTCAAGTGTTTTATACTGAATAGCAGTGTCAGTACTTGTTAGTCAAGTGTTTTATACTGAATAGCAGTGTCAGTACCTGTTAGTCAAGTGTTTTATACTGAATAGCAGTGTCAGTACCTGCTAGCCAAGTGTTTTATACTGAATAGCAGTGTCAGTACCTGCTAGCCAAGTGTTTTATACTGAATAGCAGTGTCAGTACTTGCAAGCCAAGTGTTTTATACTGAATAGCAGTGTCAGTACTTGCTAGCCAAGTGTTTTATACTGAATAGCAGTGTCAGTACTTGCTAGCCAAGTGTGTTATACTGAATAGCAGTGTCAGTACTTGCTAGCCAAGTGTTTTATACTGAATAGCAGTGTCAGTACTTGTTAGCCATAGTAGCCAAGTGTGTTATACTGAATAGCAGTGTCAGTACTTGTTAGCCATAGAAGCCAAGTGTTTTATACTGAATAGCAGTGTCAGTACTTGTTAGCCATAGTAGCCAAGTGTGTTATACTGAATAGCAGTGTCAGTACTTTTTAGCCATAGTAGCCAAGTGTGTTATACTGAATAGCAGTGTCAGTACTTGTTAGCCATAGTAGCCAAGTGTTTTATACTGAATAGCAGTGTCAGTACTTGCTAGCCAAGTGTGTTATACTGAATAGCAGTGTCAGTACTTGTTAGCCATAGTAGCCAAGTGTGTTATACTGAATAGCAGTGTCAGTACTTGTTAGCCATAGTAGCCAAGTGTTTTATACTGAATAGCAGTGTCAGTACTTGTTAGCCATAGTAGCCAAGCGTGTTATACTGAATAGCAGTGTCAGTACTTGCTAGCCATAATAGCCAAGTGTTTTATACTGAATAGCAGTGTCAGTACTTGCTAGCCAAGTGTGTTATACTGAATAGCAGTGTCAGTACTTGCTAGCCAAGTGTGTTATACTGAATAGCAGTGTCAGTACTTGCTAGCCAAGTGTTTTATACTGAATAGCAGTGTCAGTACTTGCTAGCCAAGTGTGTTATACTGAATAGCAGTGTCAGTACTTGTTAGCCATAGTAGCCAAGTGTGTTATACTGAATAGCAGTGTCAGTACTTGTTAGCCATAGTAGCCAAGTGTTTTATACTGAATAGCAGTGTCAGTACTTGCTAGCCATAGTAGCCAAGTGTGTTATACTGAATAGCAGTGTCAGTACTTGTTAGCCATAGTAGCCAAGTGTTTTATACTGAATAGCAGTGTCAGTACTTGCTAGCCAAGTGTGTTATACTGAATAGCAGTGTCAGTACTTGCTAGCCAAGTGTTTTATACTGAATAGCAGTGTCAGTACTTGTTAGCCAAGTGTTTTATACTGAATAGCAGTGTCAGTACTTGCTAGCCAAGTGTTTTATACTGAATAGCAGTGTCAGTACTTGCTAGCCAAGTGTTTTATACCGAATAGCAGTGTCAGTACTTGCTAGCCATAGTAGCCAAGTGTTTTATACTGAATAGCAGTGTCAGTACTTGCTAGCCAAGTGTTTTATACTGAATAGCAGTGTCAGTACTTGCTAGCCAAGTGTTTTATACTGAATAGCAGTGTCAGTACTTGCTAGCCAAGTGTTTTATACTGAATAGCAGTGTCAGTACTTGCTAGCCAAGTGTTTTATACTGAATAGCAGTGTCAGTACTTGCTAGCCAAGTGTTTTATACTGAATAGCAGTGTCAGCACTTGCTAGCCAAGTGTTTTATACTGAATAGCAGTGTCAGTACTTGTTAGCCAAGTGTTTTATACTGACTGAATAGCAGTGTCAGTACTTGTTAGTCAAGTGTGTTATACTGAATAGCAGTGTCAGTACTTGTTAGCCAAGTGTGTTATACTGAATAGCAGTGTCAGTACTCGCTAGCCAAGTGTTTTATACTGAATAGCAGTGTCAGTACTTGTTAGCCAAGTGTGTTATACTGAATAGCAGTGTCAGTACTCGCTAGCCAAGTGTTTTATACTGAATAGCAGTGTCAGTACTTGCTAGCCAAGTGTGTAATACTGAATAGCAGTGTCAGTACTTGCTAGCCAAGTGTTTTATACTGAATAGCAGTGTCAGTACTTGCTAGCCAAGTGTTTTATACTGAATAGCAGTGTCAGTACTTGCTAGCCAAGTGTGTTATACTGAATAGCAGTGTCAGTATTTGCTAGCCAAGTGTGTTATACTGAATAGCAGTGTCAGTACTTGCTAGCCAAGTGTTTTATACTGAATAGCAGTGTCAGTACTTGCTAGCCAAGTGTTTTATACTGAATAGCAGTGTCAGTACTTGTTAGCCATAGTAGCCAAGTGTGTTATACTGAATAGCAGTGTCAGTACTTGCTAGCCAAGTGTTTTATACTGAATAGCAGTGTCAGTACTTGTTAGCCAAGTGTTTTATACTGAATAACAGTGTCAGTACTTGCTAGCCAAGTGTTTTATACTGAATAGCAGTGTCAGTACTTGCTAGCCAAGTGTGTTATACTGAATAGCAGTGTCAGTACTTGTTAGCCAAGTGTTTTATACTGAATAACAGTGTCAGTACTTGCTAGCCAAGTGTTTTATACTGAATAGCAGTGTCAGTACTTGCTAGCCAAGTGTGTTATACTGAATAGCAGTGTCAGTACTTGCTAGCCAAGTGTTTTATACTGAATAGCAGTGTCAGTACTCGCTAGCCAAGTGTTTTATACTGAATAGCAGTGTCAGTACTTGCTAGCCAAGTGTGTTATACTGAATAGCAGTGTCAGTACTTGCTAGCCAAGTGTTTTATACTGAATAGCAGTGTCAGTACTTGTTAGCCATAGTAGCCAAGTGTGTTATACTGAATAGCAGTGTCAGTACTTGTTAGCCATAGTAGCCAAGTGTTTTATACTGAATAGCAGTGTCAGTACTTGTTAGCCATAGTAGCCAAGTGTGTTATACTGAATAGCAGTGTCAGTACTTGTTAGCCATAGTAGCCAAGTGTGTTATACTGAATAGCAGTGTCAGTACTTGTTAGCCATAGTAGCCAAGTGTTTTATACTGAATAGCAGTGTCAGTACTTGCTAGCCAAGTGTGTTATACTGAATAGCAGTGTCAGTATTTGCTAGCCAAGTGTTTTATACTGAATAGCAGTGTCAGTACTTGTTAGCCATAGTAGCCAAGTGTTTTATACTGAATAGCAGTGTCAGTACTTGTTAGCCATAGTAGCCAAGTGTGTTATACTGAATAGCAGTGTCAGTACTTGTTAGCCATAGTAGCCAAGTGTGTTATACTGAATAGCAGTGTCAGTACTTGCTAGCCATAATAGCCAAGTGTTTTATACTGAATAGCAGTGTCAGTACTTGCTAGCCAAGTGTGTTATACTGAATAGCAGTGTCAGTACTTGCTAGCCAAGTGTGTTATACTGAATAGCAGTGTCAGTACTTGCTAGCCGAGTGTTTTATACTGAATAGCAGTGTCAGTACTTGCTAGCCAAGTGTTTTATACTGAATAGCAGTGTCAGTACTTGCTAGCCAAGTGTGTTATACTGAATAGCAGTGTCAGTACTTGCTAGCCAAGTGTTTTATACTGAATAGCAGTGTCAGTACTTGCTAGCCAAGTGTTTTATACTGAATAGCAGTGTCAGTACTTGTTAGCCATAGTAGCCAAGTGTGATATACTGAATAGCAGTGTCAGTACTTGCTAGCCAAGTGTTTTATACTGAATAGCAGTGTCAGTACTTGCTAGCCAAGTGTTTTATACTGAATAGCAGTGTCAGTACTTGCTAGCCAAGTGTTTTATACTGAATAGCAGTGTCAGTACTTGCTAGCCAAGTGTTATATACTGAATAGCAGTGTCAGTACTTGCTAGCCAAGTGTTTTATACTGAATAGCAGTGTCAGTACTTGCTAGCCAAGTGTGTTATACTGAATAGCAGTGTCAGTACTTGCTAGCCAAGTGTTTTATACTGAATAGCAGTGTCAGTACTTGCTAGCCAAGTGTTTTATACTGAATAGCAGTGTCAGTACTTGTTAGCCAAGTGTTTTATACTGAATAGCAGTGTCAGTACTTGTTAGCCAAGTGTTTTATACTGAATAGCAGTGTCAGTACTTGCTAGCCAAGTGTGTTATACTGAATAGCAGTGTCAGTACTTGTTAGCCAAGTGTGTTATACTGAATAGCAGTGTCAGTACTTGCTAGCCAAGTGTGTTATACTGAATAGCAGTGTCAGTACTTGTTAGCCAAGTGTTTTATACTGAATAGCAGTGTCAGTACTTGCTAGCCAAGTGTGTTATACTGAATAGCAGTGTCAGTACTTGTTAGCCAAGTGTTTTATACTGAATAGCAGTGTCAGTACTTGTTAGCCAAGTGTTTTATACTGAATAGCAGTGTCAGTGCTTGCTAGCCAAGTGTTTTATACTGAATAGCAGTGTCAGTACTTGTTAGCCAAGTGTTTTATACTGAATAGCAGTGTCAGTACTTGCTAGCCAAGTGTTTTATACTGAATAGCAGTGTCAGTACTTGTTAGCTAAGTGTGTTATACTGAATAGCAGTGTCAGTACTTACTAGCCAAGTGTTTTATACTGAATAGCAGTGTCAGTACTTGTTAGCCAAGTGTTTTATACTGAATAGCAGTGTCAGTACTTGTTAGCCAAGTGTTTTATACTGAATAGCAGTGTCAGTACTTGTTAGCCAAGTGTTTTATACTGAATAGCAGTGTCAGTACTTGTTAGCCAAGTGTTTTATACTGAATAGCAGTGTCAGTACTTGTTAGCCAAGTGTTTTATACTGAATAGCAGTGTCAGTACTTGTTAGCCAAGTGTTTTATACTGAATAGCAGTGTCAGTACTTGCTAGCCAAGTGTTTTATACTGAATAGCAGTGTCAGTACTTGTTAGCCAAGTGTTTTATACTGAATAGCAGTGTCAGTACTTGTTAGCCAAGTGTTTTATACTGAATAGCAGTGTCAGTACTTGTTAGCTAAGTGTGTTATACTGAATAGCAGTGTCAGTACTTACTAGCCAAGTGTTTTATACTGAATAGCAGTGTCAGTACTTGTTAGCCAAGTGTTTTATACTGAATAGCAGTGTCAGTACTTGTTAGCCAAGTGTTTTATACTGAATAGCAGTGTCAGTACTTGTTAGCCAAGTGTTTTATACTGAATAGCAGTGTCAGTACTTGCTAGCCAAGTGTGTTATACTGAATAGCAGTGTCAGTACTTGCTAGCCAAGTGTGTTATACTGAATAGCAGTGTCAGTACTTGTTAGCCAAGTGTTTTATACTGAATAGCAGTGTCAGTACTTGCTATCCGTTTTCCAACCCAAAATTCTATCTTCTTGGCAAATATTTTGTTATAATCCCTGGATGATCCTTCTGTAAAAGAAAGATATGATGGTGTAGATTGTTTTTAGATCAATAGAAAATGAAATTGTGCTTACCAGTCGACGCGTTTCGGTCACAAAGAGACCTTTATCAAGACTGGTTTTATGGTGTTAGTAGTGGTCTTTTTATACCAGACTGATTGCTGGCCATAAAATTGTGGAACAGGAAGTGTTTGTTAAGCACTTCCTGTTTTACTGACCTTAAATGTGTGTTTAACCTCTTAAGGACATATGACGGAATTTTTCCGTCATAAAACAATTGAGCAAACTGTAAGCTGTGTCCTTAAAGGGTTAAAATATACAGTTTATAGTTTAAAAATTTGTGATTAAAAAATCCATTATAATACATTTAGATGGTATCCTTATTTTGTCAAGCTCTGTCTGCATCTGATCATTTTTATTCAGAGAAAATACAAAAATTCCTATGTTAGAATACAGTGTTCCAGATTTGGAAAAATATATATACAGACCCAGCCTTTTTAGTTATGACTTCATACCTATTATTTAAATTTTTAATATCTTTTGTACACTAATTTTTGCACACAACTTTTTTGATACACATTCTTTACATTGGCTTATTGCTGTCACAATATTTTTTACTTGACAATGCGTATGTGGTAAACACACAGTTAAAGGTCTTACTCAGAGCCCTACACATTAGTCACTATTGGCAATATTTAGTATTGCATAGAATCGAGAACATTATTGGTTAGATAATATTATATAACTGACTAATAAATTTCACCTATTATGTGTATGTGGTAAACACAAAGTTGAATTTTTGTTGTGAGCCTTATACTTAATTTGGAATTTTTTAGGAATATTTTTTAAGAGCATTGTTTGCACAATTTTAAATGCCATATCTGCTATTTAACTATTTGTTTTAACTATTCATTTAGCTATTATTGCTGTACAAATTTGTGTATGTGTATAAGGTAAACACAAAGTTGAATTTCTGTTGTGAGCCTTATACTAAATTTGGATTTTTTATGAATATTTTTAAGAGCAATGTTTGCACCATTTTAAATGCTATATCTGCTATTTAACTATTTGTTTTAACTATTCATTTAGCTATTATTGCTGTACAAATTTGTGTATGTGTATAAGGTAAACACAAAGTTGAATTTCTGTTGTGAGCCTTATACTAAATTTGGATTTTTTATGAATATTTTTAAGAGCAATGTTTGCACCATTTTAAATGCTATATCCGTTACATAACTATTTGTTTTAACTATTCATTTAGCTATTATTGTTGTATAAATTTGATTGTTTATACATGGATCCATGTTTTTAACTTATTTGTGTACTCAATAAATTGTTTATTGTAATCGTTTGACAATATTGCATTTGGTCCAGACCCAGCCTTCGTATAGTTGGCACTTTGGTTTAGACCCAGCCTTCGTATAGTTGGCACTTTGGTTTAGACCCAGCCTTCGTATAGTTGGCGCTTTGGTTTAGACCCAGCCTTCGTATAGTTGGCGCTTTGGTTTAGACCCAGCCTTCGTATAGTTGGCACTTTGGTTTAGACCCAGCCTTCGTATAGTTGGCACTTTGGTTTAGACCCAGCCTTCGTATAGTTGGCACTTTGGTTTAGACCCAGCCTTCGTATAGTTGGCACTTTGGTTTAGACCCAGCCTTCGTATAGTTGGCACTTTGGTTTAGACCCAGCCTTCGTATAGTTGGCACTTTGGTTTAGACCCAGCCTTCGTATAGTTGGCACTTTGGTTTAGACCCAGCCTTCGTATAGTTGGCACTTTGGTTTAGACCCAGCCTTCGTATAGTTGGCACTTTGGTTTAGACCCAGCCTTCGTATAGTTGGCACTTTGGTTTAGACCCAGCCTTCGTATAGTTGGCACTTTGGTTTAGACCCAGCCTTCGTATAGTTGGCGCTTTGGTCCAGACCCAGCTTTCGTATAGTTGGCGCTTTGGTCCAGACCCAGCCTTCGTATAGTTGGCGCTTTGGTCCAGACCCAGCTTTCGTATAGTTGGCGCTTTGGTCCAGACCCAGCCTTCGTATAGTTGGCGCTTTGGTCCAGACCCAGCCTTCGTATAGTTGGCGCTTTGGTCCAGACCCAGCCTTCGTATAGTTGGCGCTTTGGTTTAGACCCAGCCTTTGTATAGTTGGCGCTTTGGTTTAGACCCAGCCTTCGTATAGTTGGCGCTTTGGTCCAGACCCAGCCTTCGTATAGTTGGCGCTTTGGTCCAGACCCAGCCTTCGTATAGTTGGCGCTTTGGTCCAGACCCAGCCTTCGTATAGTTGGCACTTTGGTTTAGACCCAGCCTTCGTATAGTTGGCGCTTTGGTTTAGACCCAGCCTTCGTACAGTTGGCGCTTTGGTTTAGACCCAGCCTTCGTATAGTTGGCGCTTTGGTTTAGACCCAGCCTTCGTACAGTTGGTGCTTTGGTTTAGACCCAGCCTTCGTATAGTTGGCGCTTTGGTTTAGACCCAACCTTCGTATAGTTGGCGCTTTGGTTTAGACCCAGCCTTCGTACAGTTGGCGCTTTGGTTTAGACCCAGCCTTCGTATAGTTGGCGCTTTGGTATACCTTATTAGTTTCATCTTTCCATTTTGACAACTAGGTGTCAAATTATCAAAGCCAGAGGTCTTATTTAGTAGGCGCTAGGTGTACTCCACTATCAATATTTATACCATATACATATTAATATCATGTGACACACGTAAGTGTAGTGTATACCATATACATATTAATATCATGTGACACACGTAAGTGTAGTGTATACCATATACATATTAATATCATGTGACACACGTAAGTGTAGTGTTTATACCATATACATATTAATATCATGTGACACATGTAAGTGTAGTGTTTATACCATATACATATTAATATCATGTGACACATGTAAGTGTAGTGTATACCATATACATATTAATATCATGTGACACACGTAAGTGTAGTGTTTATACCATATACATATTAATATCATGTGACACACGTAAGTGTAGTGTTTATACCATATACATATTAATATCATGTGACACACGTAAGTGTAGTGTTTATACCATATACATATTAATATCATGTGACACACGTAAGTGTAGTGTTTATACCATATACATATTAATATCATGTGACACACGTAAGTGTAGTGTATATACCATATACATATTAATATCATGTGACACACGTAAGTGTAGTGTATACCATATACATATTAATATCATGTGACACACGTAAGTGTAGTGTATACCATATACATATTAATATCATGTGACACACGTAAGTGTAGTGTATACCATATACATATTAATATCATGTGACACACGTAAGTGTAGTGTATACCATATACATATTAATATCATGTGACACACGTAAGTGTAGTGTATACCATATACATATTAATGTCATGTGACACATGTAAGTGTAGTGTTTATACCATATACATATTAATATCATGTGACACACGTAAGTGTAGTGTTTATACCATATACATATTAATATCATGTGACACACGTAAGTGTAGTGTTTATACCATATACATATTAATATCATGTGACACACGTAAGTGTAGTGTATACCATATACATATTAATATCATGTGACACACGTAAGTGTAGTGTTTATACCATATACATATTAATATCATGTGACACATGTAAGTGTAGTGTTTATACCATATACATATTAATATCATGTGACACACGTAAGTGTAGTGTTTATACCATATACATATTAATATCATGTGACACACGTAAGTGTAGTGTATACCATATACATATTAATATCATGTGACACACGTAAGTGTAGTGTTTATACCATATACATATTAATATCATGTGACACATGTAAGTGTAGTGTTTATACCATATACATATTAATATCATGTGACACATGTAAGTGTAGTGTATACCATATACATATTAATATCATGTGACACACGTAAGTGTAGTGTTTATACCATATACATATTAATGTCATGTGACACACGTAAGTGTAGTGTTTATACCATATACATATTAATATCATGTGACACACGTAAGTGTAGTGTTTATACCATATACATATTAATATCATGATGTGACACACGTAAGTGTAGTGTTTATATCATATACATATTAATATCATGATGTGACACACGTAAGTGTAGTGTTTATATCATATACATATTAATGTCATGTGACACACGTAAGTGTAGTGTTTATACCATATACATATTAATATGTGACACATGTAAGTGTAGTGTTTATACCATATACATATTAATATCATGTGACACACGTAAGTGTAGTGTTTATACCATATACATATTAATATCATGTGACACATGTAAGTGTAGTGTTTATACCATATACATATTAATATCATGTGACACAAGTAAGTGTAGTGTATACCATATACATATTAATATCATGTGACACACGTAAGTGTAGTGTATACCATATACATATTAATATCATGTGACACACGTAAGTGTAGTGTTTATACCATATACATATTAATATCATGTGACACACGTAAGTGTAGTGTTTATATCATATACATATTAATATCATGTGACACACGTAAGTGTAGTGTATACCATATACATATTAATATCATGTGACACATGTAAGTGTAGTGTTTATACCATATACATATTAATATCATGTGACACACGTAAGTGTAGTGTTTATACCATATACATATTAATATCATGTGACACATGTAAGTGTAGTGTATACCATATACATATTAATATCATGTGACACACGTAAGTGTAGTGTTTATACCATATACATATTAATATCATGTGACACATGTAAGTGTAGTGTTTATACCATATACATATTAATATCATGTGACACATGTAAGTGTAGTGTTTATACCATATACATATTAATATCATGTGACACACGTAAGTGTAGTGTTTATACCATATACATATTAATATCATGTGACACACGTAAGTGTAGTGTTTATACCATATACATATTAATATCATGTGACACACGTAAGTGTAGTGTTTATACCATATACATATTAATATCATGTGACACACGTAAGTGTAGTGTTTATACCATATACATATTAATATCATGTGACACACGTAAGTGTAGTGTTTATATCATATACATATTAATATCATGTGACACACGTAAGTGTAGTGTATACCATATACATATTAATATCATGTGACACATGTAAGTGTAGTGTTTATACCATATACATATTAATATCATGTGACACATGTAAGTGTAGTGTATACCATATACATATTAATATCATGTGACACACGTAAGTGTAGTGTATACCATATACATATTAATATCATGTGACACATGTAAGTGTAGTGTATACCATATACATATTAATATCATGTGACACATGTAAGTGTAGTGTATACCATATACATATTAATATCATGTGACACACGTAAGTGTAGTGTTTATACCATATACATATTAATATCATGTGACACACGTAAGTGTAGTGTTTATACCATATACATATTAATATCATGTGACACACGTAAGTGTAGTGTATACCATATACATATTAATATCATGTGACACACGTAAGTGTAGTGTTTATACCATATACATATTAATATCATGTGACACACGTAAGTGTAGTGTTTATACCATATACATATTAATATCATGTGACACATGTAAGTGTAGTGTTTATACCATATACATATTAATATCATGATGTGACACACGTAAGTGTAGTGTTTATACCATATACATATTAATATCATGTGACACACGTAAGTGTAGTGTTTATACCATATACATATTAATATCATGTGACACATGTAAGTGTAGTGTTTATACCATATACATATTAATGTCATGATGTGACACACGTAAGTGTAGTGTTTATACCATATACATATTAATATCATGTGACACACGTAAGTGTAGTGTTTATACCATATACATATTAATATCATGATGTGACACACGTAAGTGTAGTGTTTATACCATATACATATTAATATCATGTGACACACGTAAGTGTAGTGTTTATACCATATACATATTAATATCATGTGACACATGTAAGTGTAGTGTTTATACCATATACATATTAATGTCATGATGTGACACACGTAAGTGTAGTGTTTATACCATATACAGGTTTATTAGCACTACACTGTGTAACTCTGCTAAATGGTTAATCTCCCCATAGTACAACGCAGTGGGTGAACCTCGCTATACTGTGTGTAGTACTCACCTTTTCACCATGCAATCCGGCAGACCGCAGCTCACCAGGAACACGTGCGCACCAATAAATAATCGCAGAATGAAAAGACAGAGGCCAATAGGTGAGTAAAGTAGGAGCAGGACAAGAGAGACATGGTCCATGGGGAACCTACAAAAGAGTCTCACATAAACATTGTGCAACTATGTACATCTGAAGAACCCAGCAGCATCCGACATGTCCCCAAATGTAGCCTGCAGTCCCCGTATCCCGTCTCATACAACATGTATCAAATGTAGCCAGCAGCCCCCGTATCCCGTCTCATACAACATGTACCCAATGTAGCCATCAGTCCCCGTATCCCGTCTTATACAACATGTACCAAATGTAGCCAGCAGCCCCCGTATCCCGTCTCATACAACATGTAACCAATGTAGCCAGCAGCCCCCGTATCCCGTCTCATACAACATGTACCCAATGTAGCCAGCAGTCCCCGTATCCCGTCTCATACAACATGTACCCAATGTAGCCAGCAGTCCCCGTATCCCGTCTCATACAACATGTACCCAATGTAGCCTGCAGTCCCCGTATCCCGTCTCATACAACATGTACCCAAATGTAGCCAGCAGTCCCCGTAACCCGTCTCATACAACATGTACCCAATGTAGCCAGCAGCCCCCGTATCCCGTCTCATACAACATGTACCAAATGTAGCCAGCAGTCCCCGTAACCCGTCTCATACAACATGTACCCAATGTAGCCAGCAGCCCCCGTATCCCGTCTCATACAACATGTACCCAATGTAGCCATCAGCCCCCGTATCCCGTCTCATACAACATGTACCCAATGTAGCCATCAGCCCCCGTATCCCGTCTCATACAACATGTACCCAATGTAGCCATCAGCCCCCCGTATCCCGTCTCATACCACATGTACCCAATGTAGCCATCAGCCCCCGTATCCCGTCTCATACCACATGTACCCAATGTAGCCATCAGCCCCCGTATCCCGTCTCATACAACATGTACCCAATGTAGCCATCAGCCCCCGTATCCCGTCTCATACCACATGTACCCAATGTAGCCATCAGCCCCCGTATCCCGTCTCATACAACATGTACCCAATGTAGCCATCAGCCTCCATATCCCGTCTCATACCACATGTACCCAATGTAGCCATCAGCACCCGTATCCCGTCTCATACAACATGTACCCAATGTAGCCTGCAGCCCCCGTATCCCGTCTCATACAACATGTACCCAATGTAGCCATCAGCCCCCGTATCCCGTCTCATACCACATGTACCCAAATGTAGCCATCAGCCCCCGTATCCCGTCTCATACCACATGTACCCAATGTAGCCATCAGCCCCCGTATCCCGTCTCATACAACATGTACCCAATGTAGCCAGCAGCCCTGTATCCCGTCTCATACAACATGTACCCAAATGTAGCCTGCAGCCCCCCTATCCTGTCTCATACAACATGTACCCAATATAGCCAGCAGCCCCCGTATCCCGTCTCATACAACATGTACCAAATGTAGCCTGCAGCCCCCCTATCCTGTCTCATACAACATGTACCCAATGTAGCCAGCAGCCCCCGTATCCCGTCTCATACAACATGTACCAAATGTAGCCTGCAGCCCCCCTATCCTGTCTCATACAACATGTACCAAATGTAGCCTGCAGCCCCCCTATCCTGTCTCATACAACATGTACCCAATGTAGCCAGCAGCCCCCCTATCCTGTCTCATACAACATGTACCCAATGTAGCCAGCAGCCCCCGTATCCCGTCTCATACAACATGTACCAAATGTAGCCAGCAGCCCCCCCCTATCCTGTCTCATACAACATGTACCAAATGTAGCCTGCAGCCCCCCTATCCTGTCTCATACAACATGTACCCAATGTAGCCAGCAGCCCCCGTATCCCGTCTCATACAACATGTACCAAATGTAGCCTGCAGCCCCCCTATCCTGTCTCATACAACATGTACCAAATGTAGCCTGCAGCCCCCCTATCCTGTCTCATACAACATGTACCCAAATGTAGCCTGTAGCCCCCGTATCCCGTCTCATACAACATGTACCAAATGTAGCCTGCAGCCCCCCTATCCTGTCTCATACAACATGTACCCAAATGTAGCCTGTAGCCCCCGTATCCCGTCTCATACAACATGTACCAAATGTAGCCTGCAGCCCCCCTATCCTGTCTCATACAACATGTACCCAATCCTAAAAAAATCATTTCTTATAAAAAAAAAAAAAAAAAAGTCAGAATGACAACCGAAATTAAAATATTGAACCAACTGTAATGTTGGGGGTCCTTTGTATGGGTCTATAAGTATAAAACAAACAAACACAAAAAATGTTGTTAGAATCGGCTAGATCGAAAACGTCATAATCCTAATATATGTCTAACGTCTAATCTTTCCAAAATATGGGGAATCATTATTTTACAGAAACTTTCAGACCAATAATATATAAGTATTATAAGACATCGCCATCATAACAACAGACAAAGAATGACAGAGTATAATCCATACACTTTAGAAAGGTGGAGACTCTGACCTTCTTTACCCAATCAAGATATATGCTTTCTTACACACCTCTTATTTTAACCAATGAGGAAACAGAATTTACCACACTCCCAGACAAGTAAATACTTAAAAAACGGAACGAAAAAAAAAAAAAAAAAAAAAAAAAAAAAAATCGGCAAAAACTATACATTTTTAAGAAAGACAACTTCAACAGTTTCAATTATATTACATAGAAATATTTGAGCCACATACGCAAATATTTAGTGCCATAAACGTAATAAAAATAAGATAAAATGTATCCACAATGAACCGGAAATCCTAAGGAAACACTTCCGGTATCATGAAATACATCTATTACTATCAGGGTATTTAAAGACCCCTGTTTGCACAAAAAAAAAACTGTCTTGATAAAGGTCAGTGTATGACCGAAACGCGTTGACTGGTAAGTAGCTCTCTTATTATTACATTAGTCAAAGCCATCTACACTATTATATATTTCTTTTAACAGAGGGAATTATTTTCGAACCACTTTTTGATTCTACGCTGAGAAGCCCACACACATTGTTCAAGAATTATCTGCACATAGAAAATGGGAATCGCTTTGTGACACACACTACCTTAACTGGGGATTATCTGCAACTGTGCAACAGAATTTGCTATAAACGACTTTAAGGTCCCGAACCACTTAATCTGTGAATTTCACATTTTCTCACTCAATTTTTTTGGCACCAGTTTCGTTATAACTTTTTGGAATAGACTGTCACTGATAATTTTTTGCCGCATATCATTTTTAAATTGGTATTTCACTCACACTATTTTTTAAAGTTGGAGTTCACTGATTTTTAAAAAAAAAAAACTTTTTATGGTACACCGACACCATTCACATTTGAATCTATTTGCAGCGTTCAATTTTTTGCAGCTATACCAATCTTGTTTTCCTTTTATTTTACGCACACTGCCACAATTGTTTTTGTAGAGGACCACTACAAGCCAAGTTTTTAGATTTGCCCCACACCCTAGGAATCAACTTTAGACATTAGAGACATCAACTACACAATCACGGGCACACTGCAAACAAAAATAATTTTCGCCTAGCACTTTCACCGGTACATAAATATTGTTACAACACACCCAAAACTATCTGTTTCTACAACCCAGTTTGAGCGGATTGCATTTAATTTATTTTAAATTTGGAATAACCGCACATACATCTTAGCTGATGCCCAAATTAGGTTTGTTAGGATTGTTCCTTACGCTTTTAATGCACTTTTAAACGCATTGATATTCGCCGTTATATTATCAATTATATGAACAACCGATTTATTTCCAAGCCTGCACGCCGTTATCAACATTGGTTTTATTATTCATTGTATATTATCAAATTTGCGTAACATTAGCCATTGTAAAGATTACAAATCTAATCATCAATTAGCAAGTTTGTATGCCGTTTGCAACTTCTAATTTTATTTTTATTTTTATTATCAATTGTTAATTACATGGATCCATGAGTTTTTATTGTACCCATTTTTAATTCTTAAATATATTGAAAATATTGTTAGAACTAATAAACTGACAAACCTATTAAATTTGTGGAGTTTTATACATAAGTGCAACAAGACCCAGCAGTTGGCGCTCTGATGTATTTTTGATTTTTAGACATTTCGTATTTGACCACTAGGGGTCATCATATTGGAGCCAAGGGTCGTATTTAGTAGGCGCTAAAGATACTTCCTTTACACACCTTCATACATGTACCCAATGTAGCCAGCAGCCCCCGTATCCCGTCTGATACCACATGTACCCAATGTAGCCATCAGCCCCCGTATCCCGTCTCATACCACATGTACCCAATGTAGCCATCAGCCCCCATATCCCGTCTCATACAACATGTACCCAATGTAGCCATCAGCCCCCGTATCCCGTCTCATACAACATGTACCCAATGTAGCCATCAGCCCCCGTATCCCGTCTCATACAACATGTACCCAATGTAGCCATCAGCCCCCGTATCCCGTCTCATACAACATGTACCCAATGTAGCCATCAGCCCCCGTATCCCGTCTCATACAACATGTACCCAATGTAGCCAGCAGCCCCCGTATCCCGTCTCATACAACATGTACCCAATGTAGCCATCAGCCCCCGTATCCCGTCTCATACAACATGTACCCAATGTAGCCATCAGCCCCCGTATCCCGTCTCATACAACATGTACCCAATGTAGCCATCAGCCCCCGTATCCGTCTCATACAACATGTACCCAATGTAGCCATCAGCCCCCGTATCCCGTCTCATACAACATGTACCCAATGTAGCCATCAGCCCCCGTATCCTGTCTCATACAACATGTACCCAATGTAGCCATCAGCCCCCGTCTCATACAACATGTACCAAATGTAGCCAGCAGCCCCCGTATCCCGTCTCATACAACATGTACCCAATGTTACCATCAGCCCCCGTATCCCGTCTCATACAACATGTACCCAATGTAGCCTGCAGCCCCCGTATCCTGTCTCATACAATATGTACCCAATGTAGCCATCAGCCCCCGTATCCCGTCTCATACAACATGTACCCAATGTAGCCAGCAGCCCCCGTATCCCGTCTCATACCACATGTACCCAATGTAGCCATCAGCCTCCATATCCCGTCTCATACAACATGTACCCAATGTAGCCAGCAGCCCCCGTATCCCGTCTCATACAACATGTACCCAATGTAGCCAGCAGTCCCCGTATCCCGTCTCATACAACATGTACCCAATGTAGCCTGCAGCCCCCGTATGCCGTCTCATACAACATGTACCCAATGTAGCCAGCAGCCCCTGTATCCCGTCTCATACAACATGTACCCAATGTAGCCATCAGCCCCCGTATCCCGTCTCATACAACATGTACCCAATGTAGCCATCAGCCCCCGTATCCCGTCTCATACAACATGTAACCAATGTAGCCTGCAGCCCCCGTATCCCGTCTCATACAACATGTACCCAATGTAGCCATCAGCCCCCGTATCCCGTCTCATACAACATGTACCCAATGTAGCCATCAGCCTCCATATCCCGTCTCATACAACATGTACCCAATGTAGCCATCAGCCCCCGTATCCCGTCTCATACAACATGTACCCAATGTAGCCATCAGCCTCCATATCCCGTCTCATACAACATGTACCCAATGTAGCCATCAGCCCCCGTATCCCGTCTCATACAACATGTACCCAATGTAGCCATCAGCCCCCGTATCCCGTCTCATACAACATGTACCCAATGTAGCCATCAGCCCCCGTATCCCGTCTCATACAACATGTACCCAATGTAGCCATCAGCCCCCGTATCCCGTCTCATACAACATGTACCCAATGTAGCCATCAGCCCCCGTATCCCGTCTCATACAACATGTACCCAATGTAGCCAGCAGTCCCCGTATCCCGTCTCATACAACATGTACCCAATATAGCCATCAGCCCCCGTATCCCGTCTCATACAACATGTACCCAATGTAGCCAGCAGTCCCCGTATCCTGTCTCATACAACATGTACCCAATGTAGCCTGCAGCCCCCGTATGCCGTCTCATACAACATGTACCCAATGTAGCCAGCAGTCCCCGTATCCCGTCTCATACAACATGTACCCAATGTAGCCAGCAGCCCCCGTATCCCGTCTCATACAACATGTACCCAATGTAGCCAGCAGCCCCCGTATCCCGTCTCATACAACATGTACCCAATGTAGCCTGCAGCCTCTGTAACAAATTGCAATATTTGTGTTTTATTGTGTTCTGTCCTCGAGCTTATAGGGACAGTCAACTCAAAAAAATGTTACTGTTTAAAAAGGTAGATAATCCTTTTATTACCAATTTCCCAGTTTTGCATAACCAACATTGTTATATTAATACACTTAACCTCGTATCTAAGTCTCTGCAGTCTGCTCCTTATCTCAGTTATATTAATATACTTTTTACCTCTGTGATTACCTTGTATCTAAGCCTCTGCAGACTGCCCCTTATCTCAGTTATATTAATATACTTTTTACCTCTGTGATTACCTTGTATCTAAGCCTCTGCAGACTGCCCCTTATTTCAGTTATATTAATATACTTTTTACCTCTGTATCTAAGCCTCTGCAGACTGCCCCTTATCTCAGTTATATTAATATACTTTTTACCTCTGTGATTACCTTGTATCTAAGCCCTTTCAGACTGCTCCTTATCTCAGTTATATTAATATACTTTTTACCTCTGTGATTACCCTGTATCTAAGTCTCTGCAGACTGCCCCCTTATCTCAGTTATATTAATATACTTTTTACCTCTGTGATTACCCTGTATCTAAGCCTCTGCAGACTGCCCCTTATCTCAGTTATATTAATATACTTTTTACCTCTGTGATTACCCTGTATCTAAGCCTCTGCAGACTGCTCCTTATCTCAGTTATATTAATATACTTTTTACCTCTGTGATTACCTTGTATCTAACCCTCTGCAGACTGCTCCTTATCTCAGTTATATTAATATACTTTTTACCTCTGTGATTACATTTTATCTAAGCCTCTGCAGACTGCTCCTTATCTCAGTTATATTAATATACTTTTTACCTCTGTGATTACCCTGTATCTAAGCCTCTGCATACTGCCCCTTATCTCAGTTATATTAATATACTTTTTACCTCTGTGATTACCTTGTATCTAAACCTCTGCAGACTGCTCCTTATCTCAGTTATATTAATACACTTTTTACCTCTGTGATTACCCTGTATCTAACCCTCTGCAGACTGCCCCTTATCTCAGTTATATTAATATACTTCTTACCTCTGTGATTACCCTGTATCTAACCCTCTGCAGACTGCCCCTTATCTCAGTTATATTAATATACTTCTTACCTCTGCGATTACCCTGTATCTAAGCCTCTGCAGACTGCTCCTTATCTCAGTTATATTAATATACTTTTTACCTCTGTGATTACCCTGTATCTAACCCTCTGCAGACTGCCCCTTATCTCAGTTATATTAATATACTTTTTACCTCTGTGATTACCCTGTATCTAAGCCTCTGCAGACTGCCCCTTATCTCAGTTATATTAATACACTTTTTACCTCTGTGATTACCCTGTATCTAACCCTCTGAAGACTGCCCCTTATCTCAGTTATATTAATATACTTCTTACCTCTGTGATTACCTTGTATCTAAGCCTCTGCAGACTGCCCCTTATCTCAGTTATATTAATATACTTTTTACTTCTGTGATTACCTTATATCTAAGCCTCTGCAGACTGCCCCTTATCTCAGTTATATTAATATACTTTTTACCTCTGTGATTACCTTGTATCTAAGCCTCTGCAGACTGACCCTTATCTCAGTTATATTAATATACTTTTTACCTCTGTGATTACCCTGTATCTAAGCCTCTGCAGACTGCCCCTTATCTCAGTTATATTAATACACTATTTACCTCTGTGATTACCTTGTATCTAAGCCTCTGTAAACTGCCCCTGATCACATGACTTTATTATCTATTGACTTGCACTTTAGCCAATTAGTGCAGTGTCAGACACAACTTTTCGGTAGATGGCTCACATGAACAAGGAGTGTCCTGTTGTGAAAAGCTAATAAAAAAAGCATGTAATAAGAGGCTGTCTGTAGTGGCTTAGAAATAAGCAGACATATAGAGGTTTAAATGTTATAAAGTATATTAATATAACAATGTTGTTTGTGCAAAGCTGGGGAATGGGTAGTAAAGTGTAGTGTTGCATGGTCCGAGTGTGCACGCTTTTGTGAGGACTTTATTATTTGTTACTAAAAACAAACTATTTCTCAGAGAGGTGGATGCGATACCATTGTTTGCTAATGTGTGTCACAATACAATGTGAACTCACCGCTGCAGCTCCAGCACAGCACTCAGCCCCGGGGGCTCCATCATTCGCCTGTCACAGTGTGTTCTGCTGCTTAAAGGTTCTGTCACATAGACGTGTGCACCGCTGGCAGGCAGCTGTCACATAGGTCAGTGTTGTCAGATCCTGTATGAGAGATTGGTACTATTTATCACTAGATGTCACAGTCCTGGAGGGTCACTAGCCGCCCCGTGTCACATCCCTAGAGTGTCACTAGCCATCCCCATGTCACAGCCAAGGAGTGTCACAAGCTGTCCCCGTGTCACAGCCATGGATTGTTAATAGCTGTCATATGCCCTGGAGGGTCACTAGCTGTCCCCATGTCACATCCCAAGAGTGTCACTAGCCATCCATGTGTCACAGCCAAGGAGAATCACTAGCCGTCCCTGTGTCACAACCAAGGAGAGTCACTAGCCATCCCTGTGTCACAGCCATGGATTGTCAATTGCTGTCACAGCACTAAGGGTCACTATTTGTCACAGACCTGAGGGTCACTAGCTGTCCCTGTGTCACATCCCTAAAAGGTCACTAGCTGTCTCTGTGTCACATCCCAAAAAGGTCACTAGCTGTCTCTGTGTCACAGCCCTGGAGGGTCACTAGCTGTCACATCCCTGGTGGGTCACTAGCTGTCACATCCCTGGAGGGTCACTAGCTGTCACATCCCTGGAGGGTCACTAGCTGTCACATCCCTGGAGGGTCACTAGCTGTCACATCCCTGGAGGGTCACTAGCTGTCACATCCCTGGAGGGTCACTAGCTGTCACATCCCTGGAGGGTCACTAGCTGTCACATCCCTGGAGGGTCACTAGCTGTCACATCCCTGGTGGGTCACTAGCTGTCACATCCCTGGTGGGTCACTAGCTGTCACATCCCTGGTGGGTCACTAGCTGTCACATCCCTGGAGGGTCACTAGCTGTCACATCCCTGGAGGGTCACTAGCTGTCACATCCCTGGAGGGTCACTAGCTGTCACATCCCTGGTGGGTCACTAGCTGTCACATCCCTGGAGGGTCACTAGCTGTCACATCTGAGGGTCACTAGCTGTCACATCCCTGGTGGGTCACTAGCTGTCACATCCTTGGGTCACTAGCTGTCACATCCTTGGGTCACTAGCTGTCACATCCTTGGGTCACTAGCTGTCACATCCCTGGTGGGTCACTAGCTGTCACATCCCTGGTGGGTCACTAGCTGTCACATCCTTGGGTCACTAGCTGTCACATCCCTGGAGGGTCACTAGCTGTCACATCCCTGGAGGGTCACTAGCTGTCACATCCCTGGAGGGTCACTAGCTGTCACATCCCTGGAGGGTCACTAGCTGTCACATCCCCGGGTCACTAGCTGTACATCCCGGGTCCTAGCTGTCACATCCTGGGTCACTAGCTGTCACATCCCCGGGTCACTAGCTGTCACATCCCTGGAGGGTCACTAGCTGTCACATCCCCGGGTCACTAGCTGTCACATCCCCGGGTCACTAGCTGTCACATCCCTGGAGGGTCACTAGCTGTCACATCCCTGGGTCACTAGCTGTCACATCCCCGGGTCACTAGCTGTCACATCCCTGGTGGGTCACTAGCTGTCACATCCCTGGAGGGTCACTAGCTGTCACATCCCTGGAGGGTCACTAGCTGTCACATCCCTGGAGGGTCACTAGATGTCACATCCCTGGAGGGTCACTAGCTGTCACGACTGAGGGTCACTAGCTGTCACATCTGAGGGTCACTAGCTGTCACATCTGAGGGTCACTAGCTGTCACATCCCTGGAGGGTCACTAGCTGTCACATCCCTGGAGGGTCACTAGCTGTCACATCCCTGGAGGGTCACTAGCTGTCACATCCCTGGAGGGTCACTAGCTGTCACATCCCTGGAGGGTCACTAGCTGTCACATCCCTGGGTCACTAGCTGTCACATCCCTGGAGGGTCACTAGCTGTCACATCAATGGAGGGTCACTAGCTGTCACATCCCTGGAGGGTCACTAGCTGTCACATCCCTGGAGGGTCACTAGCTGTCACATCCCCCGGGTCACTAGCTGTCACATCCCCAGGTCACTAGCTGTCACATCCCTGGAGGGTCACTAGCTGTCACATCCCTGGAGGGTCACTAGCTGTCACATCCCTGGTGGGTCACTAGCTGTCACATCCCTGGTGGGTCACTAGCTGTCACATCCTGTGTGGTCACTAGCTGTCAAATCCTGTGGGTCTCTAGCTGTCACATCCCTGGAGGGTCACTAGCTGTCACATCCCTGGAGGGTCACTAGCTGTCACATCCCTGGAGGGTCAATAGCTGTCACATCCTGGAGGGTCACTAGCTGTCACATCCCTGGAGGGTCACTAGCTGTCACATCTGAGGGTCACTAGCTGTCACATCCTGGGGATGTTCACTAGCATGTCACACACTCTGAGGGTCACTAGCTGTCACATCCTGGAGGGTCAACTAGCTGTCACATCCCTGGAGGGTTCACTAGCTGTCACATCCCTGGAGGGTCACTAGCTGTCACATCAGGGAGGGTCACTAGCTGTCACAGCCCTGGCGGGACCTCTATCAGCATAGCGTCACATCCCTGGAGGGTCTCTAGCTGTCACATCCCTGGAGGGTCACTAGCTGTCACATCTGAGGGTCACTAGCTGTCCACTTCCCTGGAGGGTCACTAGCTGTCACATCTGAGGGCTCACTAGCTGTCACATCTGAGGGTCACTAGCTGTCACATCTGAGGGTCACTAGCTGTCACATCCCTGGAGGGTCACTAGCTGTCACATCCCTGGAGGGTCACTAGCTGTCACATCTGAGGGTCACTAGCTGTCACATCCCTGGAGGGTCACTAGCTGTCACATCCCTGGAGGGTCACTAGCTGTCACATCCCTGGAGGGTCACTAGCTGTCACATCCCTGGAGGGTCACTAGCTGTCACATCTGAGGGTCACTAGCTGTCACAGCCCTGGAGGGTCACTAGCTGTCACAGCCCTGGAGGGTCACTAGCTGTCACAGCCCTGGAGGGTCACTAGCTGTCACAGCCCTGGAGGGTCACTAGCTGTCACATCTGAGGGTCACTAGCTGTCACATCCCTGGAGGGTCACTAGCTGTCACATCCCTGGAGGGTCACTAGCTGTCACATCTGAGGGTCACTAGCTGTCACATCTGAGGGTCACTAGCTGTCACATCCCTGGAGGGTCACTAGCTGTCACATCCCTGGAGGGTCACTAGCTGTCACATCTGAGGGTCACTATCTGTCACATCTGAGGGTCACTAGCTGTCACATCCCTGGAGGGGCACTAGCTGTCACATCTGAGGGTCACTAGCTGTCACATCTGAGGGTCACTAGCTGTCACATCTGAGGGTCACTAGCTGTCACATCCCTGGTGGGTCACTAGCTGTCACATCCCTGGAGGGGCACTAGCTGTCACATCTGAGGGTCACTAGCTGTCACATCTGAGGGTCACTAGCTGTCACATCCCTGGAGGGGCACTAGCTGTCACATCTGAGGGTCACTAGCTGTCACATCTGAGGGTCACTAGCTGTCACATCTGAGGGTCACTAGCTGTCACATCCCTGGAGGGTCACTAGCTGTCACATCCCTGGAGGTCACTAGCTGTCACATCCCTGGAGGGTCACTAGCTGTCACATCCCTGGAGGGTCACTAGCTGTCACATCCCTGGAGGGTCACTAGCTGTCACATCTGAGGGTCACTAGCTGTCACATCCCTGGAGGGTCACTAGCTGTCACATCCCTGGAGGGTCACTAGCTGTCACATCTGAGGGTCACTAGCTGTCACATCCCTGGAGGGTCACTAGCTGTCACATCTGAGGGTCACTAGCTGTCACATCCCTGGAGGGTCACTAGCTGTCACATCCCTGGAGGGTCACTAGCTGTCACATCCCTGGAGGGTCACTAGCTGTCACATCCCTGGAGGGTCACTAGCTGTCACATCCCTGGAGGGTCACTAGCTGTCACATCCCTGGAGGGTCACTAGCTGTCACATCCCTGGAGGGTCACTAGCTGTCACATCCCTGGAGGGTCACTAGCTGTCACATCTCAGGTCACTAGCTGTCACATCTGAGGGTCACTAGCTGTCACATCCCTGGAGGGTCACTAGCTGTCACATCCCTGGAGGGTCACTAGCTGTCACATCTGAGGGTCACTATCTGTCACATCTGAGGGTCACTAGCTGTCACATCTGAGGGTCACTAGCTGTCACATCCCTGGAGGGGCACTAGCTGTCACATCTGAGGGTCACTAGCTGTCACATCTGAGGGTCACTAGCTGTCACATCCCTGGAGGGGCACTAGCTGTCACATCCCTGGAGGGGCACTAGCTGTCACATCCCTGGAGGGGCACTAGCTGTCACATCTGAGGGTCACTAGCTGTCACATCTGAGGGTCACTAGCTGTCACATCTGAGGGTCACTAGCTGTCACATCCCTGGAGGGGCACTAGCTGTCACATCTGAGGGTCACTAGCTGTCACATCTGAGGGTCACTAGCTGTCACATCCCTGGAGGGTCACTAGCTGTCACATCCCTGGAGGGTCACTAGCTGTCACATCCCTGGAGGGTCACTAGCTGTCACATCCCTGGAGGGTCACTAGCTGTCACATCTGAGGGTCACTAGCTGTCACATCCCTGGAGGGTCACTAGCTGTCACATCCCTGGAGGGTCACTAGCTGTCACATCCCTGGAGGGTCACTAGCTGTCACATCTGAGGGTCACTAGCTGTCACATCCCTGGAGGGTCACTAGCTGTCACATCTGAGGGTCACTAGCTGTCACATCTGAGGGTCACTAGCTGTCACATCCCTGGAGGGTCACTAGCTGTCACATCCCTGGAGGGTCACTAGCTGTCACATCCCTGGAGGGTCACTAGCTGTCACATCTGAGGGTCACTAGCTGTCACATCTGAGGGTCACTAGCTGTCACATCCCTGGAGGGTCACTAGCTGTCACATCCCTGGAGGGTCACTAGCTGTCACATCCCTGAGGGTCACTAGCTGTCACATCTGAGGGTCACTAGCTGTCACATCTGAGGGTCACTAGCTGTCACATCCCTGGAGGGTCACTAGCTGTCACATCCCTGGAGGGTCACTAGCTGTCACATCTGAGGGTCACTAGCTGTCACATCTGAGGGTCACTAGCTGTCACATCTGAGGGTCACTAGCTGTCACATCTGAGGCCTGGAGGGGTCAGTAGCTGTCACATCGAGAGCTTCTCTCACTTACTGATTTATTATTACCAGCAATCACTTTCACAGCGCAGCGGGTTTACAGGCTGTCACGCCCCCGAAACCGACATTACATTCCAATGTCGTGGCGTTCACTGATTGGTAGCGCATTGCATTATGGGAATAAATGAAGACGGCCTGAGATTGCAAAGAAACGTCATATCCCAAAACACATTGGGCCAGACCGAGAAAAACGTCCTTCGGCACGTGACCAGAAAACAAATTAAGAAGCTTGTTATTGGTGACGAGAGGTGTCTAAATTAGAATACGGCCCGGGGGCCACGGTAACTGACCTCCGACCCACTGGTGTACCTACCCCTCCTGTGTACTTACCCTTGCTGTGTACTGTACCTTACCCCTCCTGTGTACTTACCCTTGCTGTGTACTGTACCTTACCCCTCCTGTGTACTTACGCCTTGCTGTTGTACTGTACTTACCCCCTCCTGTGTACTTACCCATGCTGTGTACTGAACTAGACCCCTCCTGGTGTACTTACCCTTAGCTGATAAGTACCTACCCCTAAGTACTGTACTCCCTACCTCCTGTTGTACTTACCCTTGCTGTGTACTGTACCTACCCCTCCTGTGTATTACCCTTGCATGTGTACTGTCCTACCCCCTCCTGTGTACTTACCCTTGCTGTGTACTGTACCTACCCCTCCTGTAGTACTTACCCTTGCTGTGTACTGTACTTACCCCTCTGTGACTTACCCTTGCTGTGTACTGTACTAACCCCTCCTGTGTACTTACCCTTGCTGTGTACTGTACCTACCCCTCCTGTGTACTTACCCTTGCGGTGTACTGTACCTACCCCTCCTGTGTACTTACCCTTCCTGTGTACTTACCCTTGCTGTGTACTGTACCTACCCCTCCTGTGTACTTACCCTTCCTGTGTACTGTACTTACCCCTCCTGTGTACTTACCCTTGCTGTGTACTGTACTTACCCCTCCTGTGTACTTACCCTTGCTGTGTACTGTACTACCCCTCCTATGTACTTACCCTTGCTGTGTACTGTACCTTACCCCCTCCTGTGTACTTACCCCTTGCTGTGTACTGTACTTACCCCTCCTGTGTACTTACCCTTGCTGTATACTGTACTTACCCCTCCTGTGTACTTACCCTTCCTGTGTACTTACCCTTGCGGTGTACTGTAGTGTACTGTACTTACCCCTCCTGTGTACTTACCCTTGCTGTGTACTGTACCTACCCCTCCTGTGTACTTACCCTTGCTGTGTACTGTACTTACCCCTCCTGTGTACTTACCCTTGCTGTGTACTGTACTTACCCCTCCTGTGTACTTACCCTTGCTGTGTACTGTACTTACCCCTCCTGTGTACTTACCCTTGCTGTGTACTGTACTTACCCCTCCTGTGTACTTACCCTTGCTGTGTACTGTACCTACCCCTCCTGTGTACTTACCCTTGCTGTGTACTGTACTTACCCCTTCTGTGTACTTACCCTTGCTGTGTACTGTACTTACCCCTCCTGTGTACTTACCCTTGCTGTGTACTGTACTTACCCCTTCTGTGTATTACTACCTTGCTGTGTACTGTACTTACCCCTCCTGTGTACTTACCCTTGCTGTGTACTGTACTTACCCTTCCTGTGTACTTACCCTTGCTGTGTACTGTACTTACCCCTCCTGTGTACTTACCCTTGCTGTGTACTGTACTTACCCCTCCTGTGTACTTACCCTTGCTGTGTACTGTACTTACCCCTCCTGTGTACTTACCCTTGCTGTGTACTGTACTTACCCCTTCTGTGTACTTACCCTTGCTGTGTACTGTACTTACCCCTCCTGTGTACTTACCCTTGCTGTGTACTGTACTTACCCCTCCTGTGTACTTACCCTTGCTGTGTACTGTACTTACCCCTCCTGTGTACTTACCCTTGCTGTGTACTGTACTTACCCCTTCTGTGTACTTACCCTTGCTGTGTACTGTACTTACCCCTCCTGTGTACTTACCCTTGCTGTGTACTGTACTTACCCCTCCTGTGTACTTACCCTTGCTGTGTACTGTACTTACCCCTCCTGTGTACTTACCCTTGCTGTGTACTGTACCTACCCCTCCTGTGTACTTACCCTTGCTGTGTACTGTACCTACCCCTCCTGTGTACTTACCCTTGCTGTGTACTGTACTTACCCCCCCCTGTGTACTTACCCTTGCTGTGTACTGTACTTACCCCTCCTGTGTACTTACCCTTGCTGTGTACTGTACTTACCCCTCCTGTGTACTTACCCTTGCTGTGTACTGTACTTACCCCTCCTGTGTACTTACCCTTGCCTGTGTACTGTACTTACCCCTCCTGTGTACTTACCCTTGCTGTGTACTGTACTTACCCCTCCTGTGTACTTACCCTTGCTGTGTACTGTACCTACCCCTCCTGTTTACTTACCCTTCCTGTGTACTTACCCTTGCTGTGTACTGTACCTACCCCTCCTGTGTACTTACCCTTCCTGTGTACTGTACTTACCCCTCCTGTGTACTTACCCTTGCTGTGTCGGTACTTACCCCTCCTGTGTACTTACCCTTGCTGTGTACTGTACCTACCCCTCCTGTGTACTTACCCTTGCTGTGTACTGTACTTACCCCTCCTGTGTACTTACCCTTGCTGTGTACTGTACTTACCCCTCCTGTGTACTTACCCTTGCTGTGTACTGTACCTACCCCTCCTGTGTACTTACCCTTGCTGTGTACTGTACTTACCCCTCCTGTGTACTTACCCTTGCTGTGTACTGTACTTACCCCTCCTGTGTACTTACCCTTGCTGTGTACTGTACCTACCCCTCCTGTGTACTTACCCTTGCTGTGTACTGTACTTACCCCTCCTGTGTACTTACCCTTGCTGTGTACTGTACTTACCCCTCCTGTGTACTTACCCTTGCTGTGTACTGTACTTACCCCTCCTGTGTACTTACCCTTGCTGTGTACTGTACTTACCCCTCCTGTGTACTTACCCTTGCTGTGTACTGTACTTACCCCTTCTGTGTACTTACCCTTGCTGTGTACTGTACTTACCCCTCCTGTGTACTTACCCTTGCTGTGTACTGTACTTACCCCTCCTGTGTACTTACCCTTGCTGTGTACTGTACTTACCCCTCCTGTGTACTTACCCTTGCTGTGTACTGTACCTACCCCTCCTGTGTACTTACCCTTGCTGTGTACTGTACTTACCCCTCCTGTGTACTTACCCTTGCTGTGTACTGTACTTACCCCTCCTGTGTACTTACCCTTGCTGTGTACTGTACCTACCCCTCCTGTGTACTTACCCTTGCTGTGTACTGTACTTACCCCTCCTGTGTACTTACCCTTGCGGTGTACTGTACTTACCCCTCCTGTGTACTTACCCTTGCTGTGTACTGTACTACCCCTCCTGTGTACTTACCCTTGCTGTATACTGTACTTACCCCTCCTGTGTACTTACCCTTGCTGTGTTCTGTACTACCCCTCCTGTGTACTTACCCTTGCTGTGTACTGTACTTACCCCTCCTGTGTACTTACCCTTGCTGTATACTGTACTTACCCCTCCTGTGTACTTACCCTTGCTGTGTTCTGTACTGTACCTACCCCTCCTGTGTACTTACCCTTGCTGTGTACTGTACCTACCCCTCCTGTGTACTTACCCTTGCTGTGTACTGTACTTACCCCTCCTGTGTACTTACCCTTGCTGTGTACTGTACTTACCCCTCCTGTGTACTTACCCTTGCTGTGTACTGTACTTACCCCTCCTGTGTACTTACCCTTGCTGTGTTCTGTACTTACCCTTGCTGTGTACTGTACCTACCCTTCCTGTGTACTTACCCTTGCTGTGTACTGTACTTACCCCTCCTGTGTACTTACCCTTGCTGTGTACTGTACTTACCCCTCCTGTGTACTTACTCTTGCTGTGTACTGTACTTACCCCTCCTGTGTACTTACCCTTGCTGTGTACTGTACTTACCCCTCCTGTGTACTTACCCTTGCTGTGTACTGTACTTACCCCTCCTGTGTACTTACCCTTGCTGTATACTGTACTTACCCCTCCTGTGTACTTACCCTTGCTGTGTTCTGTACTTACCCTTGCTGTGTACTGTACCTACCCCTCCTGTGTACTTACCCTTGCTGTGTACTGTACTTACCCCTCCTGTGTACTTACCCTTGCTGTGTTCTGTACTTACCCTTGCTGTGTACTGTACCTACCCTTCCTGTGTACTTACCCTTGCTGTGTACTGTACTTACCCCTCCTGTGTACTTACCCTTGCTGTGTACTGTACTTACCCCTCCTGTGTACTTACCCTTGCTGTGTACTGTACCTACCCCTCCTGTGTACTTACCCTTGCTGTGTACTGTACTTACCCCTCCTGTGTACTTACCCTTGCTGTGTACTGTACTTACCCCTCCTGTGTACTTACCCTTGCTGTGTACTGTACTTACCCCTCCTGTGTACTTACCCTTGCTGTGTACTGTACTTACCCCTCCTGTGTACTTACCCTTGCTGTGTACTGTACATACCCCTCCTGTGTACTTACCCTTGCTGTGTACTGTACTTACCCCTCCTGTGTACTTACCTTTGCTGTGTTCTGTACCTACCCCTCCTGTGTACTTACCCTTGCTGTGTACTGTACTTACCCCTCCTGTGTACTTACCCTTGCTGTGTTCTGTACTTACCCTTGCTGTGTACTGTACCTACCCCTCCTGTGTACTTACCCTTGCTGTGTACTGTACTTACCCCTCCTGTGTACTTACCCTTGCTGTGTACTGTACCTACCCCTCCTGTGTACTTACCCTTGCTGTGTACTGTACTTACCCCTCCTATGTACTTACCCTTGCTGTGAACTTACCCCTCCTGTGTACTTAACCTTGCTGTGTACTGTACTTACCCCTCCTGTGTACTTACCCTTGCTGTGTACTGTACCTACCCCTCCTGTGTACTTACCCTTGGGGTGTACTGTACTTACCCTTGCTGTGTACTTACCCTTGCTGTGTTCTGTACTTACCCTTGCTGTGTACTGTACCTACCCTTCCTGTGTACTTAACCTTGCTGTGTACTGTACTTACCCCTCCTGTGTACTTACCCTTGTGGTGTACTGTACTTACCCCTCCTGTGTACTTACCCTTGCTGTGTACTGTACCTACCCCTCCTGTGTACTTACCCTTGCTGTGTACTGTACTTACCCTTGCCGTGTTTTGTACCTACCCCTCCTGTGTACTTACCCTTGCTGTGTACTGTACTTACCCCTCCTGTGTACTTACCCTTGCTGTGTACTGTACCTACCCCTCCTGTGTACTTACCCTTGCTGTGTACTGTACCTACCCCTCCTGTGTACTTACCCTTGCTGTGTACTGTACCTACCCCTCCTATGTACTTACCCTTGCTGTGAACTTACCCCTCCTGTGTACTTACCCTTGCTGTGTACTGTATTTACCCCTCCTGTGTACTTACCCTTGCTGTGTACTGTACTTACCCCTCCTGTGTACTTACTCTTGCTGTGTACTGTACTTACCCCTCCTGTGTACTTACCCTTGCTGTGTACTGTACCTACCCCTCCTGTGTACTTACCCTTGCGGTGTACTGTACTTACCCCTCCTGTCTACTTACCCTTGCTGTGTACTGTACCTACCCCTCCTGTGTACTTACCCTTGCTGTGTACTGTACTTACCCCTCCTGTGTACTTACCCTTGCTGTGTACTGTACCTACCCCTCCTGTGTACTTACCCTTGCTGTGTACTGTACCTACCCCTCCTATGTACTTACCCTTGCTGTGCACTTACCCCTCCTGTGTACTTACCCTTGCTGTGTACCTTTCCCTCCTGTTTAATTACCCTTGCGGTGTACCTACCCCTCCTATGTACTTACCCTTGCTGTTTACTTACCCCTCCTGTGTACTTACCCTTGCTGTGTACCTACCCCTCCTATGTACTTACCCTTGGGGTGTACTGTACTTACCCTTGCTGTGTACTTACCCTTGCTGTGTTCTGTACTTACCCTTGCTGTGTACTGTACCTACCCTTCCTGTGTACTTAACCTTGCTGTGTACTGTACTTACCCCTCCTGTGTACTTACCCTTGTGGTGTACTGTACTTACCCCTCCTGTGTACTTACCCTTGCTGTGTACTGTACCTACCCCTCCTGTGTACTTACCCTTGCTGTGTACTGTACTTACCCTTGCCGTGTTTTGTACCTACCCCTCCTGTGTACTTACCCTTGCTGTGTACTGTACTTACCCCTCCTGTGTACTTACCCTTGCTGTGTACTGTACCTACCCCTCCTGTGTACTTACCCTTGCTGTGTACTGTACCTACCCCTCCTGTGTACTTACCCTTGCTGTGTACTGTACCTACCCCTCCTATGTACTTACCCTTGCTGTGAACTTACCCCTCCTGTGTACTTACCCTTGCTGTGTACTGTATTTACCCCTCCTGTGTACTTACCCTTGCTGTGTACTGTACTTACCCCTCCTGTGTACTTACTCTTGCTGTGTACTGTACTTACCCCTCCTGTGTACTTACCCTTGCTGTGTACTGTACCTACCCCTCCTGTGTACTTACCCTTGCGGTGTACTGTACTTACCCCTCCTGTCTACTTACCCTTGCTGTGTACTGTACCTACCCCTCCTGTGTACTTACCCTTGCTGTGTACTGTACTTACCCCTCCTGTGTACTTACCCTTGCTGTGTACTGTACCTACCCCTCCTGTGTACTTACCCTTGCTGTGTACTGTACCTACCCCTCCTATGTACTTACCCTTGCTGTGCACTTACCCCTCCTGTGTACTTACCCTTGCTGTGTACCTTTCCCTCCTGTTTAATTACCCTTGCGGTGTACCTACCCCTCCTATGTACTTACCCTTGCTGTTTACTTACCCCTCCTGTGTACTTACCCTTGCTGTGTACCTACCCCTCCTATGTACTTACCCTTGCTTTTTACCTACCCATCCTGTGTACCTACCCCTCCTGTATACTTACCCTTGCAGTGTACCTGGCCCTCCTGTGTACTTACCCTTGCAGTGTACCTACCCCTCCTGTGTACTTACCCTTGCTGTCTACCTGCCCCTCTTATGTAATTACCCCTAAGTGGGTTACTGGTAGGAAGATGAGGGGGTCACTGGTTGGGGGATTTGGGGGATGAAGGTGGGACTGAGGGGGTCACTGGTTGGGGGATGAGGGTGGGAATGAGGGGGTCACTGGTTGGGGATGAGGGTGGGACTGAGGGGGTCACTGGTTGGGGGATGAGGGTGGGACTGAGGGGGTCACTGGTTGGGGGATGAGGGTGGGAATGAGGGGGTCACTGGTTTTGTGATGACGGTGGGAATGAGGGGGTCACTGGTTGGGGAATGAGGGTGGGAATGAGGGGGTCACTGGTTGGGGGATGAACGTGGGAATGAGGGGGTCACTGGATGGGGGTTGAGGGTGGGAATTAGGGGGTCACTGGTTGGGGGATGTTGGTGGGAATTAGGGGGTCACTGGTTGGGGGATGACGGTGGGAATGAGGTGGTCACTGGTTGGGGATGAGGGTGGGACTGAGGGGGTCACTGGTTGGGGGATGAGGGTGGGACTGAGGGGGTCACTGGTTGGGGGTGAGGGTGGGACTGATGTCACTGATTGGGGAATGAGGGTGGGACTGAGGGGGTCACTGATAGGGGGATGAGGGTGGGACTGAGGGGGTCACTGGTTGGGGGATGAGGGTGGGACTGAGGGGGTCACTGGTTGGGGGATGAGGATGGGACTGAAGGGCTCACAGTTTGGGGGATGAGGGTGGGACCGAGGGTGTCACAGTTTGGGGGATAAGGGTGGGACTGAATTGGCCACAGGTTGGCGGATGAGGGTGGGATCGATAGGTCACTGGTTTGGGGATGAGAAGGTCACTACTTGGGGGATAAGGGTGGGAATGAGGGGGTCACTGATGGGGGATGAGGATGGGACTGAGGGGGTAACTGGTTGGGGGATGAGGGTGGGACTGAGGGGGTCACTAATTGGTAGATAAGGGTGGGACTGAGAGTGTCACCATTTGGGGGATGAGGGTGGGACTGAGGAGGTCACTGGTTGGGGGTGAGGGTGGGACTGAGGTGGTCACTGGTTGGGGATGAGGGTGGGATCGATAGGTCACTGGTTTGGGGATGAGAAGGTCACTAGTTGGGGATAAGGGTGGGACTGAGGGGGTCACTGGTTGGGGATGAAGGTTGGACTGAGGGGGTCACTGACTGGGGGATGAGGGTGGGACTGAGGGGGTCACTGGTTGGGGGATGAGGGTGGGACTGAGGGGGTCACTGGTTGGGGGATGAGGATGGGACTGAGGGGGTCACTGGTTGGGGGATGAGGGTGGGACTGAGGGTGTCACAGTTTGGGGGATGAGGGTGGGACTGAGAGGGTCAATGGTTGGTGGTGAGGGTGGTACTGAAGTGGCCACTGGTTTTGGGATGAGGGTGGGATCGATAGGTCACTGGTTTGGGGATAAGAAGGTCACTACTTGGGGGATGAGGGTGGGACTGAGGGGGTCACTGGTGGGGGAAGAAGGTGGGACTGAAGGGTTTACTGGTTGGGGATGAGGGTGGGACTGAGAGGGTCACTGGTTGGGGGATGAGGGTGGGACTGAGGGGGTCACTGGTTGGGGGATGAGGGTGGGAATGAGGGGGTCACTGGTTTTGGGATGACGGTGGGAATGAGGGGGTCACTGGTTGGGGGATGAGGGTGAGAATGAGGGGGTCACTGGTTGGAGGATGAGGGTGGGAATGAGGGGGTCACTGGTTTTGGGATGACGGTGGGAATGAGGGGGTCACTGGTTGGGGGATGAGGGTGGGAATGATGGGGTCACTGGATGGCAGATGAGGGTGGGAATTAGGGGGTCACTGGTCGGGGGATGACGGTGGGAATTAGGGGGTCACTGGTTGGGGGATGATGGTGGGAATGAGGTGGTCACTGGTTGGGGGATGAGGGTGGGACTGAGGGGGTCACTGGTTGGGGGATGAGGGTGGGACTGAGGGGGTCACTGGTTGGGGGATGAGGGTGGGATCGATTGGTCACTGGTTTGGGGATGAGAAGATCACTAGTTGGGGGATAAAGGTGGGACTGAGGGGGTCACTACTTGGGGGATGAGGGTGGGACTGAGGGGGTCACTGGTGGGGGAAGAAGTTGGGACTGAGGGGGTTACTGGTTGGGGATGAGGGTGGGACTGAGGGGGGTCACTGGTTGGGGGATGAGGGTGGGACTGAGGGGGGTCACTGGTTGGGGGTGAGGGTGGGACTGAGGGGGTCACTGGTTTTGGGATGACGGTGGGAATGAGGGGGTCACTGGTTGGGGGATGAGGGTGGTACTCAGGGGACACTGGTTGGGGGATGAGGGTGAGTATGAGGGGGTCACTGGTTTTGGGATGACGGTGGGAATGAGGGGGTCACTGGTTGGGGGATGACGGTGGGAATGATTGGGTCACTGTATGGGGGATGAGGGTGGGAATTAGGGGATCACTGGTAGGGGGATGACAGTGGGAATTAGGGGGTCACTGGTTGGGGGATGACGGTGGGAATGAGGTGGTTACTGGTTGGGGGATGAGGGTGGGACTGAGGGGGTCACTGGTTGGGGGATGAGGGTGGGACTGAGGGGGGCACCGTTTGGGGATTAGGGTGGGACTGAGGGGGTCACTGGTTGGGGGATGAGGGTGGGAATGATTGGGTCACTGTATGGGGGATGAGGGTGGGAATTAGGGGATCACTGGTAGGGGGATGACAGTGGGAATTAGGGGGTCACTGGTTGGGGGATGACGGTGGGAATGAGGTGGTTACTGGTTGGGGGATGAGGGTGGGACTGAGGGGGTCACTGGTTGGGGGATGAGGGTGGGACTGAGGGGGGCACCGTTTGGGGATTAGGGTGGGACTGAGGGGGTCACTGGTTGGGGGATGAGGGTGGGACTGAGGGGGTCACTGATTGGGGGATGAGGGTGGGACTGAGAGGGTCACTGGTTGGGGGATGAGGGTGGGACTGAGGGGGTCACTGGTTGGGGGATGAGGGTGGGACTGAGAGGGTCACTGGTTGGGGGATGAAGGGTGGGACTGATAGGGTCACTGGTTG
>NC_069500.1:1447302728-1447310228 GCF_027579735.1 Bombina bombina | reverse complement strand
CCCAGACTAAAACAAAAGTTTTAGACTTTAGGACGGCAGATTTTTCATTAATGGGAGAATACCTAAAAAACTATTTAAAGGGGAAAAATCTTATTACAGGGGTTCAAGAACAGTGGGAATTTGTGAAAGGTGCCATTTTAGATGCAACCGCACACTGTATTAGACATGTCTGTAAAAGTAAAAGAAAGCGGAAACCAATTTGGTTTTCCAAAGAAGTAGCACATGCTGTAAAGACAAAAAAGATAGCTTATAAAAATTACAGACACACACAAGCAGACGATGATATGAAAATATGGAGACTCCAACAAAAAAAGACTAAGCAGTTAATTAGGAAGGTTAAAGCTGATGCAGAAGAGAAGATAGCACAGTCAGTAAAACATGGGGACAAAACATTCTTTAGATATATCAGTGAAAGAAGAAAAAATAAGGTAGGAATAGTAAAATTGAAATCAGTTGATGGTAGAATAATAGAAGGAGATAAACAGATTGCAGACTGTCTCAATGATTACTTCTGTTCTGTTTTCACTAAAGATTGTGAAGATACAATGTCTACATTAAGGGATGCTATGCAAAATAGAAACAAGCTTAACAGTAATCTTTTTACAGAGGATGAGGTTTTGTTAGCATTATCAAAAATAAATGTTACAAAGGCAGTGGGTCCTGATAATATTCATCCAAGGGTTTTAAAAGAACTTCGTTCAGTGCTAACTGTCCCATTAACTGATCTGTTTAATCAGTCACTATTAACAGGAGCTGTCCCAGATGATTGGAGAATAGCAAATGTAATACCTCTTCATAAAAAGGGCAGTAGAGAAGAATCTGGCAACTACAGGCCAGTTAGTTTAACTTCAGTAGTAGGGAAATTAATGGAAAGCCTCTTAAAGGAAAGAATTATGACTTACATAAAGACAAACAATTTAGAGGACCAAAATCAGCATGGTTTTACTTCAGGGAGATCATGTCAGACTAATCTAATTGACTTCTTTGATTATGTAACAAAAGTATTAGACAAGGGAGGAGCAGTTGATGTAGCATATCTAGATTTCAGCAAAGCATTTGACACCGTCCCACACAATAAACTTATTCACAAACTATATCTCCTTGGTCTAGATTCAAAAATTGTGAACTGGGTGGAATGCTGGCTTAAGGACAGAAAACAAAGTGTCTTAGTAAATGGAGTTCATTCAGCAGAGGGGGCTGTTACTAGTGGTGTTCCTCAGGGGTCAGTTCTGGGGCCTGTTTTGTTTAACATATTTATCTGCGATATCAGCAAAGGGCTACAGGGGAAAGTATGTCTCTTTGCAGATGATACAAAAATTTGCAACAGAGTGGATGTTCCAGGGGGGGTAGACAAAATGAGAAGTGATATACAACAATTGGAGGATTGGACAAACGACTGGGATCTAAAGTTTAACACAGCAAAGTGTAAAATAATGCATTTAGGGAAGAAAAATCCAAATGTTAATTACAGACTCAATGACACTTTACTGACTGTTACAGACGAGGAAGAGGACTTGGGAATTATTATTTCAGATGATTTAAAACTTAGTAAACAATGTAGTAAGGCAGCGAGTAAGGCTAGCAGAATGCTTGGATGTATTGGTAGAGGTATTTGCAGCAGAAATAGTAAGGTTCTTATGCCACTTTATAGATCATTAGTTAGGCCTCATCTTGAGTATTGTGTGCAGTTCTGGAGGCCATATCTTCAGAAGGATATTAACAAACTTGAATCTGTGCAAAGGAGGGCTACCAAAATGGTACATGGTCTAAAAAATAAAACTTACCAGGATAGGCTCAATGACCTAAATATGTATAGCTTAGAGGAGAGAAGGGAAAGAGGTGATATGATAGCAACTTTCAAGTACATTAAAGGGTTTAGTAAAACTGAGGCTGTGGGTATTTTACATAAAATGGAAAATTCAAGAACAAGGGGTCATGAGCTCAAGCTAAAGGGTAGTAGATTCAGGAGTAATTTGAGGAAGCACTTCTTTACAGAAAGAGTGATTGATTTATGGAATAAACTTCCTCAAGAGGTAGTAGCAACAAACACTGTGGGGGACTTTAAAAATGCATGGGACAAGCATAGGGCTATCCTACGAACTAGATAAGTTTATACTGTTAGGTAAGGTGGGGCAGACTTGCTGGGCCTATGGCTCTTATCTGCCGTCAATATCTATGTTTCTATGTTTCTATATACACACACACACACACTCATATATATATATCATGGGATGTGTACCCGGTCCGGTATGAGAGTGCAGTTCCCTTCCGTGTTTTGTATATATATATATATATATATATATATATATAGCAAAACAGGAAACAGCACTCTCTGGACTTAAGTAAAAAACAAGTAGTTTATTCAGTAACGTTTCGGGGAATGCTCCCCTTCATCAGACCAACAACATACAAGTGAGACAAACATTTAAGCATACACAAACCCCTCCCCCTAGTGCAAAAAACCGCCAAAAATGGTTGCCATAGCAACCAAGCAACCAGTTCAAAGTAAATACATTTACCAATGCAACAATGACATCAAAGAAACCAGATCATTATGGTTAATTAGCATCAGGTCAATTAGCAAATCAACACATCATCCTACCACATAATACACCTGCTGTATATTAGTACTTCTAATACCCCAGTGGCAGTGTGTCCTTTTAAAGAGACATATCACAATATTATTAGCTAAGTACAGGAACACAAGAATGTGTAGAAAAAAGGGGTTGAAAAAACGTTTAGTTAAACATCGGCACCTCATCATATTGAAATGCAATTCACGTAATGCACTTATAGTAAATGCCTAACTCATAATACCCGTACTACATAGTCAAGGGTCATGTGTACCATAAATGCTATAGAAGCAAATAGCAGCAAACTCGTTATACAGATACCTCAAACGATGTGACCGTATTACATGCACAAAGTGTAGCACGACCTATGTAATCACCCTGTTCAGCATCGGACCAACCTTGCGCTGAATCTAGCACAGTTACTAGCGGAACAACAAGGGATATGCGCATGCGTGGAAACCCGGCGCAGTCCAGCCCCCAATGCTCCAGCTAGGTACCCAATAGGATAGAAAGGACAAGCCCCCACACAGGACAAACAGAGTTATTAAAATGGCATGGTAAGAGGGCCCCAAGGTACTACTAAGGGAAGGAAGGGTCCGGGTCATGAACGTAATAAATGCAGCAGGATATGCAGTAGATAGTACAACACCCCTAATACCCAGATATCAGGAGTCACCCACTTAGGTCTCGTAACCCAGCTAGTTCAGTCTGACATACACGATGAGAAGGGTATATGCGTCTGTCATTTCTAACCTGTCAGCACCGGTCTTGCGGTCAAGGCACCTATTGTCCGTGCATAGGCAATTTTACAGGGTCACAAAAAGGATGTCTATAAGTGTGCGCATGCGTGTAAGCCATGCCCAGTCAATTATTACTGTGTAAGGCAAGGTCCCTGATAGGCCGTCTGGGACAAGCCCCTATCCCTGTGTGAGTGACAGTTTTGCTATGAGATAGGGGGGCAGGGGTCCAAAGTCAAAAGATATGTCGGTCACAGTATGTTTCAGGCTGATGCTGTGATTACAGGTTTGCTAGAGCCCGGTGGCCCAGAATTATAAGGATCGCTATAAAGGAAAAGAGACCCCTAAACTAATGTGAATAAATACATAGTACAGGCAGGTCCCATCCCCCTAGATACAGAAAATACTAGTGCTAACAGGGTTCAGTAGTGCAAGGTTAGTAGCACCAGCACTCAGTGATGTGTCAACACTACGGTGTGCATCAAAAGTAACATCCACTAATGTACATAACAGAAACAACCTAAATAAGGGTACACCCATTGGGCACCCCTCCTGGAGGATAAATATGGGCAGAGCCTACAGCCAATCAGCAACCAGACTTCATGAACCCACTGTGGATAAAAGAATGCAAACATAGTATCAGATACTGTACAAACTAAATTAATCCCCTTAGACAGATACAACCAGATACCTTAGAAGCGTACACAGCTTAGTTCATAAAAAACCTAAGTGGGTGACTCCTGATATCTGGGTATTAGGGGTGTTGTACTATCTACTGCATATCCTGCTGCATTTATTACGTTCATGACCCGGACCCTTCCTTCCCTTAGTAGTACCTTGGGGCCCTCTTACCATGCCATTTTAATAACTCTGTTTGTCCTGTGTGGGGGCTTGTCCTTTCTATCCTATTGGGTACCTAGCTGGAGCATTGGGGGCTGGACTGCGCCGGGTTTCCACGCATGCGCATATCCCTTGTTGTTCCGCTAGTAACTGTGCTAGATTCAGCGCAAGGTTGGTCCGATGCTGAACAGGGTGATTACATAGGTCGTGCTACACTTTGTGCATGTAATACGGTCACATCGTTTGAGGTATCTGTATAACGAGTTTGCTGCTATTTGCTTCTATAGCATTTATGGTACACATGACCCTTGACTATGTAGTACGGGTATTATGAGTTAGGCATTTACTATAAGTGCATTACGTGAATTGCATTTCAATATGATGAGGTGCCGATGTTTAACTAAACGTTTTTTCAACCCCTTTTTTCTACACATTCTTGTGTTCCTGTACTTAGCTAATAATATTGTGATATGTCTCTTTAAAAGGGCACACTGCCACTGGGGTATTAGAAGTACTAATATACAGCAGGTGTATTATGTGGTAGGATGATGTGTTGATTTGCTAATTGACCTGATGCTAATTAACCATAATGATCTGGTTTCTTTGATGTCATTGTTGCATTGGTAAATGTATTTACTTTGAACTGGTTGCTTGGTTGCTATGGCAACCATTTTTGGCGGTTTTTTGCACTAGGGGGAGGGGTTTGTGTATGCTTAAATGTTTGTCTCACTTGTATGTTGTTGGTCTGATGAAGGGGAGCATTCCCCGAAACGTTACTGAATAAACTACTTGTTTTTTACTTAAGTCCAGAGAGTGCTGTTTCCTGTTTTGCTACATTTCAACTACTCTAGCACCCTGGCCCTTGGAGAACTGTTTGTGAGAGTGCAACTGACTCTTTTTGCTTGGATACCCTCCTGATGCACCCACCAGCAAGTGACAGATCAGATCCCTCACTCTGTTGTACTACCGGACTTGTGTTTTAACATTGTATCATCACCACGGTGTGGGTATTCACTGGGGACTAATTGGTACTACTAAAGCAACAATGGAGCACATTGAACCCACGCAGGCCACAGCCACTATTCCAGCTGATGTGGAGGGTGCAGAGACACTATCCATGAGTGACTTGGATGCAGCAAGGATACTGTTTGACACCTTACTACCTGAAGATCCAGCGGAAAATGCTGTGACTGTGTACAATCAACTCATCAAATTGAAGAAAAAAGAGGTGGATCTTAAACTTCATGGCATTTACCTTTCTGAGTACCATAGGAAGAGACTCATACCTAGAGGCTTTAGAATCAACAATGTGCCCACCATAGGCAGACAGAACTCTGACTTCTGCAGGAAATGGGTAGCGATATTGAATAAATGTTCCCTTGATTTGATCTTGCTAGTGGTCGAGGAAGTCAGATGTCAGATGCAAAAAGCAAAGGATGATATCAGCATTTTGGAGGAAGTTAAAGGCCAGATCCTGATGCAGGACAAATCAGAGAACTGGATGGACAAGATTAACACACAACTACGGGAATACAACAATGCCTTAATTGCCTTCAAAAACAAAAAACTTGGTTATGTTATGGAGGATTATAAGGATAAAAAGGTTTACCGATGGACACTTGGACCGGTTGAAAGAGCCCAGTACCAGCCAAGGAGACAAAGAAGGTTTAGAACATATGCACACCGACAACTGAACACGGTGGATTCAAGTTCTGGCTCTGACACGGATTACTCGGGTGACCGGCCACAGGAGAATGAGAACCAGCACAGCACTCAGCCTTTTTTAGGCATTACCACCCGCTCCAGGGGAAGGGGCGAAGACCGCATACACGCAGGGGCGGATTTTGTAAGAAGACCCCCACTACCCCGCAGGAGGAGGAGGATGTAACGGTCAATCTTAGCCAGCATGTCCTGAATGACAACGAAAGGCGGGTACTTATGAAGGGCCTCTCCTTTGTACCCACAACTAAGGCTGATGACTTCACTACTTATATTGACAGTATGCGTTTCCAGAGGCAGCTGAAATTGGGTGACTTTTTCCAGGGAAAGGGATTGGAAGAAAACAGACACCCCTTTAAGAAACCAAGTACATTTGAACCACCCACGACGAATCCAAGTATTAGAACTTATACTCGCCTTATCCAACAAAGATTGGGACAGAGGGAGCAAGGCCTAACTAGAAATAATATGACAACAACTGACTGGGAAGCTGTTCAATCCCTTAGAAATGACTCTACCATTGTCATACGCCCAGCGGACAAGGGTGGTGCGGTTGTTCTGCAGGATTATCAAGATTATAAGACTGAAATAGATAAACAACTGGCGGATGTCTCAACCTACAAAGCCTTACCTTGTGACCCCACGATTACCTATAAAGCACGGATTGACTCAGTTATTGAACATGCAGCACAAATGAACTGGATAGACCCTACCACCAAGGAATGGCTAACCACTAACAACCCAGTCAGGCCAATTCTCTATACACTCCCCAAGATACACAAACAATTGGTACATCCACCTGGACGCCCCATTGTCTCAGCACGGGGGTCACTCCTACAACCCCTGGCTAAATATGTTGACTCTATGCTACAACCACTGGTTGTAAACATGCGCTCATACTTAAGAGACTCCACCACACTCATTGCATATCTCACTGACATATCTGACATAGAACCAGGAGACGTGCTTGCCAGTCTTGACGTCACAAGCCTCTATACTATTATACCGCACGAAATGGGGATGGAGATAATTACCAATTGCCTTGAAAGATGCCCATATGTGGGTCCCCCTACCAGCTTTATTATTGAACTTCTATCTCTATGTCTTAAGCTGAACTACTTTAAATTCGAAAGGAGATTTTATCTTCAGCTCATGGGAACGGCCATGGGCTCGAATATGGCACCTGCTTTTGCAAACTTATTCATGGAACATATGGAGGAAAAGGTGTTCAAGGTATATGACAATCAACAAGTACGCTTTTACAAGCGCTACATTGATGATATCGTTGTGGTCTGGAGAGGCACGGTTGAGTCCTTTGGCGAGTGGGTCAAATCCCTGAACACAATAGGGGGACAGGTTCAATTGAAGGAAGTGTCCAGCTACAATGAAGTGGATTTCCTGGATCTAAGAATTTATAAGATAAACAACAGATTGGGTACCACCTTATTCAAAAAGTCTACCGACAGAAACACACTGCTACATGCTTCTAGTTACCATCCAAGATCACTCATAAAAGCCATCCCTAAGGCACAGCTGCTGAGAGTCATCCGCAATAACACATCAGAGGAAAACCGTGAGGTACAACTGAAAGAAATGGAATCACGGTTTTACAGCAGAGGATACAATGGTAA
>NC_069500.1:1447237728-1447297728 GCF_027579735.1 Bombina bombina | reverse complement strand
GCTGGCTCTTCCCAAGGTACTCCCCTCTTGGCTTCTATTTTGCAGGTACCCAGGACATCCTCATCCAGCAGGGACATGGCGACTCAGAGTTCGGGAGCTCTCGTGCCTAGAGGAGTCAGCAGTGCTTCTGGACAAGGCCAAGCCACATCGGGTGCTTCCTCTGGTGAGATGCAACTTGGTTTACCTAGGGGGCGGTGTAATTCTTCCAGCTCTAGTGGGTCAGGTTCGGGGTCTGAGATAGATGGGTCCCTGGGTTTGCACACGAAAGGGCATAGGAGGATGTATAGAATGTTGAGAAAGATGAGTAGGGGCACTCACGGGGATGGCAATGCCAGTAGTGGGGCGCAGTCATCTCAACTCTTAGGGGTTGCTGGGGGGTCACCACAGGCGGTGAACAGAAAGGCAGCAGTACACGGGGATACTTATTCGTGCCAGGTACACAGTTTGCATGCACACCTTAAATCTAAGACTGTGAAGCATATCCAGGACGGTAAGTATGTGAATATGTTTGAGCTGTCTGCAGAGGCTTTTAAGTTTAAGGAAATGGTGGAGGATGGTACGGGCCCTAAGAAATTTAGGCGGCCTGATACCCTGGAGGAGTGGCATCAGTGTTTCCGGGTCTACGCCACTTGCTACTTGGAGAGGTTTCCCGATCAGGGGACTGCCCTCTTTAAGTACGTCGACACCATCGATGCAATACACAGAAAGTTTGCTGATGGTGCGTGGAGAGAGTACGATATATTATATCGGAATAAGAAGGTGGGCAACCCACTGCTTGATTTTGGCACGATGGATTTGCACCTCTGGGCGCATCTTGAGGCGGAAAGGAGGGCGCAAGGGGGCGCCATAGCGGCATCGCCTGGGGGGAGGCAGACATTGCGCTTTCGACGGCGGCAAGGGGGTGTATGCTGGCGGTATCAGGACAAAGTGTGCGAGCGTGGCACATCGTGCACGTTCAAGCACGTCTGCAAGTTCTGCAGCGGTCAACACCCCGGAGCTGATTGCTCCAAAAAGCGAGATACCCAAACTGATCGGTTTGGGGGCAAAGGAGGCGCTGGGAGTAAGGGCGGATTCACCACTTAGGGTCCAGGTCATTGGCAAGTGGTTGCGCAGGTACCCGGATAGGGCGGCTGCTCAGCTTTTGGATAGCGGATTGCGTGAGGGTTTTGTGATCCCGGTAGTTGGCCGGGTGTTGGGAGTCAGGGAGAAGCTGGGTAAAGAAGTGGCCTTGGGTAGGGTTGCAGGCCCTTTCAGGGAATTGCCACTGCCGGATTTAGTCGTTTCCCCGCTAGGGGTTGTCCCCAAAAAGGAGACGGGTAAGTTCAGGCTCATACAACACCTCTCTTATCCGGAAGGGCGGTCGGTGAACGACGCTATTCCGGAGGAATTGAGCTTGGTCCGTTACCAGTCATTTGACGACGCGCTGGCTCTGGTTAGGGAACGGGGCCTGGGAGCATTGATGGCGAAGTTAGACATAGAATCCGCGTTTCGGCTTCTCCCGATTCACCCATCATCCTTCGGGCTGATGGGGTGTTGGTTTGAAGGGGGTTATTATGTCGACCGTTGTCTGCCCATGGGCTGTTCGATATCCTGCGCGTACTTCGAAGCATTCAGTACTTTCCTGCACTGGGCGGTGGTCTCGGTGGCTGGAAGTGATAGGGTTGCGCACTACTTGGATGACTTTCTCCTGGTAGGGGCGGCCAACTCGCAAGAATGTGCCTCTTTAATGAAAGTCATGAGGTTCATGATGGCCAGGTTTGGGGTTCCTCTGGCAGAGGATAAGACGGAGGGGCCGTGCACGTGCTTGACGAGATTGATTCGGTGGCAGGTGAATGTAGGTTGCCTAAGGAAAAGGTCGCCAAGATGTTGGCAGCTGTCCGGGCCATGGTTGCAACACAGACATGTTCGCTGCGGGAGCTGCAATCGCTCCTTGGCCTCCTAAACTTTGCGGGGAGAGTTATCCCGTGGGGTAGGGTGTTTAGCAAGCGGCTAGAGCGGTGTTTGGGCGGAGGTAGGGCTCCAACATCGCGCATTCATATCATGAGGGATCTCGTGGCGGATTTGCAGGTCTGGGAGAGTTTTCTCCAGGACTTTAACGGCATCTGCATGTGGCGAGGGGATCCAATATCTAACCAAGCGCTACATCTGTTCACGGATGCCGCAGGAGCATCCGGGTATGGGGCTTATTTTGAAGGGGCTTGGAGTGCGGAGCCCTGGCCGACCGAGTGGACGGCCAGAGGGCTTACATGCAATCTTTGCTTTCTGGAATTGTTTCCTATACTGGTGGAATTGTGGGGTCACCGGTTTAGTAACAGGGCTGTGATTTTCTGGACGGATAATCTCAGCGTGGTGTTTGCGTTTAACAGGCTTTCTGCTTCATCGCCTGTGGTGGTGCATTATTTGTGACACCTGGTGTTGAGATGTTTGCAACGGAACATTGATTTTAGGGCCCGGCATGTGCCAGGGGTGCAGAATATAGTTGCAGATGCACTGTCTCGCTTCCAGTGTGGGGCATTTAGGGCAGCGGCGCCTGCCGCGGCTCCTAATGGTCTTTCTTGCCCTCTCTTTTTGTGGCAGATGGCGAGGGACTACAGCAACTGATTCCGTTGTTGCGGGCTTCGTTGGCACCCAGCACATGGTCGGCATATGTAAGGTACTGGAGCGAATGGGTAGGTTTTTGTGACCTTCGTGAGTTCCCTTCCTGTGAGGGTGAACAGGGGTTTCTGTTGCGCTGGCTGGCGGAACTGAGAGGTAAGCGAGCAAAAAAGGGGGCGGTAGTCACGAGGCTATCGGCGGTGGTGTTTTTCTGCAGGCTCTACGCCTTTAAAGACGAGTCACGCTCCTTTCTTGTTAAACAGCTTTTGAGGGGGTGGGGCCGTCTGGAAGTTCCACGACGGGACACAAGGGAGCCCATCACGGCAGAACGGCTGGTAAAATTGCTGGAAGTACTGCCAGAGGTATGTTCCTCACCTTTCGAGGCTCGCCTCTTCGGGGCGGCCTTCGGCTTGGCGTTTCATGGCGCATTAAGAGTGGGTGAGTTGGTACCGCGAGCCAGAACGGCGGCCACAGGGGGGGTCATGCACAGCCATGTCAGGCTGGTGGATGACTCCGTGCTATTGTTCATTCCCAGGTCAAAAACTGACCAGGAGGGCCGGGGAGCTTGGCTTTCCCTGCCGGGGCAGCAGGGTGTTGCCTCTTGCCCCGTGCGGCTAGTGTCATCTTACCTGGAAGTACGGCCAGGAGGCTTCTCCAGGTTTCTGATACATGCTAATGGAGACCCGCTGACCAGATACCAGTTTGGAAAGGTCTTAGATAGGGCAGCGCAAAAGGCTGGTCTAGATGGGTCTCGGATTGCTCCACACTCCTTTCGGTTGGGGGCAGCGACGATGGCAGCAGAGTTGGGTTGGTCCTCGGATCGCATCCGCTCATTAGGGCGGTGGAGGTTGCAGCGGTATAAGTCTTATGTTAGGCCGCTGTATGATTGAGAACGGGGATCAAGGGTCATGTATGCAAGAGTTGGGGGGCTTGCGGGGGTGATACCAAATGGTTATGGGCCACGGTTGTGAGGATCTGGTCTACTGCAAGCGGGCTAACTCTTGTTTTCTTTGTTTTCAGAAATACGTCCAGGTCCTGTACGGGTGGGGATCGTCGGCCATTCATATGTGCACTGGGCCGCAATTAGAGCTGCAGCCATGCCAGGAGGACAGCAGCTAGGATTTCATTCGTCCAGGGCTGTGTTACGTTGGCTAGGGCACAGAGGCTTGGCTTGGTCAGATCTGCCTGCATTGCTCCAGACCGCAGCGAAAAGGTGGGAAAAACCCCACATTCTGATAATTCATGCTGGCGGCAATGATGTGGGGGCCATCCCCACATTGGACCTAATTCGGGCAATGCAGTCAGACCTGAGGCAGTTCAAACTCTGGTTTCCAGGTGTGAGAATCGGGTGGTCGAATGTGATCCCTAGATTAAGATGGAGGCACATGGTGTGTCATAAGGCGGCTTTCCAGGTCAGGAAAAAGATCAATAGGGACCTGAGGAAGCAGGTAGTTGAACTCGAGGGTTTTGTGGTAGAGCACGGGAACATCTTGGCAGCCCATAAGGGTTTGTATAGGCAGGATGGGGTTCATTTAGAACCGGCAGGAGTAGATTTGTTCTTGCAGAACATCAGGCAGGAGTTACTCCTAAGAGTATAGGGTGGCGGCAAGAGTCAGGACCATTGAATATGCAGGTCAGTCTCTTGTGGCAGGTGGTCAGGATCACGGCTGCAGACCGGAAGGAGGTTTGAGTAATGGCCATTGCGGTCAGGGTGACGTCACAGGCTCGGTATGCTTGGGCGTGCTCGGGCTGATTATTGTTGGGCCGGAAAAACCCCTAATTATGAAAGCTGCGTGAGTATATCCGCCTTGTAGTCTGCAGCAGTGTCCCTTGGCCATTTTCTAGAAGGGTTTATCCATAGTTAGATGTAGGCCCCGATTGCCGCCACCCGTGGATAAGTTACCTGCCAGTTCCACGGCTGGTACCAAATAAATGCGACCCACGGGTCTTTCACCCACAGAACTGTGTTGTGTTGTTATTTATTAGTTATTAAGTTATATTAAGTGTTAAGTTAAGTTAAGTTACAAGCAGACACTCAGGAGATGTAGGGCATTTAATCCCTTAAGAAAGTGCAGGGCAAATAGCCCGGAGCGTAGCTAAGGGTTAAGGCCTGGAGGAGTGAGTGCTGCTGTGTGTGTGTATTAGTTACAATGTTGCATTGTGTTGGGAGGGGTTTACTAACCTTATAAGAAGGATGTGCAGGGATTCTACTTTCTTTCCCCACCCTCCCAGCCCTGTTATGCACTGTTGTTGAATTTGTTATGCACTGTTGTTTTGTTTTGTTATCCATCTTGATGGATTCGTTATGCATTACGGATTGGCACTTGTAATGCATTATTGATTCGATGATAGGCATTACTGATTGGCACTTGTAATGCACTATTGATTCGGTTACAGATATAACAGGCGGCAATCAGTTTGTCATTAGGTCTCTATTCGAGACTAGGTGTCCGAGGCTGGAAGAAGGTTACTCAAACTACTTCCCTAAGACCAAGGACGGTAATTTTTAACTCCCCAGTTATTGACATGCTGTTCGTCAAGTCAAGGCTGGACCTACAGGTTTGGAGTTAATAATGCTTGCACCCTACTCTGGGGGGGTGGTCAGGATCATGGCTGCAGACTGGAAGGAGGTTTGAGTAATGGCCATTGCGGTCAGGGTGACGTCACAGGCTCGGTATGCTTGGGCGTGCTCGGGCTGATTATTGTTGGGCCGGAAAACCCCCTAATTATGAAAGCTGCGTGAGTATCTCCGCCTTGTGGTCTGCAGCAGTGTCCCTTGGCCATTTTCTAGAAGGGGTTATCCATAGTTAGATGTAGGCCCCGATTGCTGCCACCCGTGGGTTACCTGCCAGTTCCACGGCTGGTACCAATAAATGCGACCCACGGGTCTTTCACCCACAGAACTGTGTTGTGTTGTTATTTATTAGTTATTAAGTTATATTAAGTGTTAAGTTAAGTTACAAGCAGACACTCAGGAGATGTAGGGCATTTAATCCCTTAATATACACACACATTATATATATATATATATATATATATATATATATATATATATATACACACACATTTAGATATCAACTAACAATAACAAGAGAACTAAGAGAAATTGCTGATAAACGTTTGAGATATAGTTTTGAAAAAAAGGCATTTTTCAACATTAAAATCATTACTGTTTTTCTTGACTGTCCCTTTAAAAAATAACATATGCTAACATATACTAATCCTTAGGGATTGTTGGTATATCTACATGTACTTGTTCAAACATAAAAATATTGGAATAGGATACTAAGCCTGTATGCCATATTTCTATTGACGTGTTAATTAAAGCCTATTTTCTTAAAGAGACATTATTGTGTTTTAATTATTTAAGAAAGACATTTAATTTAGAAGGAATATGGTTTCAGGTCCTTTTACGAGTTACTTTAGAAATATATGCTCACACTAATATATTTGGAGATTAACCAATGTGGAACTCATACATGACACAATACTGAGCATTTACATTAAAGGCACAGTATACAATAATATTCAGAGAACTGCATGTAATAGACACTACTATAAAAAAACAAGATGACCACATAATGATATAAAAATCCATGAGAAAACGGTTTAAAGACTTACTTAGAAAATCTGTTTAGCTATGTTGAAAAGTTAGCTTGAAAGTCCATTCCAAGTGGGAAATAAGACAATCCCCCTTCCTTTGAAAAGACCCTTTACACAAACAAGAGCAAGCTGGAGAAGGTAGCTGATGGTACTCACATCAAACTTTGAGGCTTGGGTGGGAGTCAGAAATCAATGAGTGTATAATGTCCCTTTAATAAAAAATAACACGACATAACATCTAGAATAAGTAGGCATCTCATATATTTAGCATATGATAAACGTCAATGCATATTGCTTACTTGATTCAAATACAATAGCGCATCTTTAGGAATTAGATATGTAGAAAATTAAAAACAACACAGTCATTATTTATAAAAAGGAAAATATTGTTGACAAACATATTAAACAAGATGGACTATATTCATGGATTTGCACTTGCCTCAAAATATCTTATGCAGGAAAACATATTGCTTTCATTCGTTTATTTAACGAGACACCCATCAAAAGAGATTTTGGGGTTCTTTATCATCTATGGTTCAACAATGTACATGATTCACACAATCCATACTCGACATGGTTTTAAACTTGTCTTCTCATTCACAAACCTGGGTTACATGCAAAATCAAATATTGCTGGACTACGTAATCCAATCAGACGGATTTAACACCTTGGCATGTGACGTCTTAATTAACATGGCGCATCCGAGATCGCGTAAAAACGCCATCCAATCTATGGCGCATCCTTGATCGCGTTAAAACGCCATCCAATCTATGGCGCATCCTTGATCGCATAAAAACGCCATCCAATCAAAGACGAATCCTTGATCGTGTAAAAATGTCAGCCAATACAAGGAATCATTTGACAGCTTGGCAGGTAACATCTTAAGCAACATGGCGCATCCGAGATCACGTAAAAATTTCAACCAATACAAGGACTCATTTGACAGCTTGGCAGGTGACGTCTTAAGAAACATGGCACATCCGAGATCGCGTAAAAAAGTCAGCCAATACAAGGACTCATTTGACAGCTTTGCATGTCAATAAGAAACGTATTTATATTTTATAAACTAGTATGAGCTATATTGGAAGCTAGCAATGTCCCACTAGATAACGTAATACTGTGATATATGAAATAGAATCCATTAAACTAAGGATATATTTCATTAGAAGCAGAGGATTATTAACTATTTAGCAAGCAGCAGGGTTTACATAGACCTGAAAACAACATTTTATGTTACACGATTATGTAGGACATTGCAATTTGAAATACATTTTCACATTGAATTTTAATCTTTGGATTATTGTGTTTCATGTCCCTGTAAATGTGAAATAATGCTAGGAGATACATTATGAAAATAGGAATTGTTTATACATTATATGTTACCTATAGTTATGGTGTCCATCTTTACCATTTAAAAAGGGACACATGAGAAATACATATGTCAGGGATGTTTTAAGATATGTTAAGATTTATTTGGAATAACAATAATGACACATGTATTGATTAAACGTGTCACTTATTCAAGTTGAAATATGGTCAGCCTACCCATAACAATATATCGTAGGATAATTTAAGAGAAAAAAGAATAAGAGAAAGATATAAATCATCTAAAATATGCGCATTACACACAGTGATTGATTTTGGTACACTACTACAATAAGATATAAGTGAAATTGGAATACATGTGCTGTCAACATTCAAATAAGAGTCGGTTTTCATTAATATATGTCCATGTTGATGTAAAAAGGACACAAATACATTTGTTAAAGGTGCATCAATTCACAAATAGTTTAGAAATGAACACATGGATGTGCAAAATACAAAACATATATAAATATATATATATATATATATATATATATATATATAAACAATCAGCAATATATATATATCGATAACTTCAGTTCTATGCTAATCATAATCTGGCAAAGATAAACCTTTATGAAATGTATACCAAGAAAATTACTCAAATTCAATTTGAGGTGTAAATATTAAATTTATTGACAATAGTATTATATTTATGAATCATGAAAGACCATTATTTTGTTCCATGTCCCTTTAAGGATTAACCACATAAACTATAGATTTAAATCAATGACATGAATGAAGAGGACAAATAATATTGGAATGACATGTATTTTATTATTATGTCATAAAACATAAAGAAATAAGATAACGTTACAAAAAAACATATTTAAAAATCTGCCCCATTGGAGCCATTTGACAAGGTAAAAGAGTGCATCACAGTCCTTGGAGGGAGTTGACAAGGGCCAACAGCCCCATTGGAGCCATTTGACAAGGTAAAAGAGTGCAACAAAGTCCTTGGAGGGAGTTGACAAGGGCCAACAAAGGCCAGCACAGCCCCATTGGAGCCATTTGACAAGGTAAAAGAGTGCATCACAGTCCTTGGAGGGAGTTGACAAGGGCCAACACAGCCCCATTGGAGCCATTTGACAAGGTAAAAGAGTGTTTCACAGTCCTTGGAGGGAGTTGACAAGGGCCCCATTGGAGCCATTTGACAAGGTAAAAGAGTGCATCACAGTCCTTGGAGGGAGTTGACAAGGGCCAGCACAGCCCAATTGGAACCATTTGACAAGGTAAAAGAGTGCATCACAGTCCTTGGAGGGAGTTGACAAGGGCCAACACAGCCCCATTAGAGCCATTTGACAAGGTAAAATAGTGCATCACAGTCCTTGTAGGGAGTTGAAAAGGGCCAACACAGCTCCATTGGAGCCATTTGACAAGGTGAAAGAGTGCATCACAGTCCTTGGAGGGAGTTGACAAGGGCCAGCACAGCCCCATTGGAGCCATTTGACAAGGTAAAAGAGTGTATCACAGTCCTTGGAGGGAGTTGACAGGGCCAGCACAGCCCCATTGGAGCCATTTGACAAGGTAAAATAGTGCATCACAGTCCTTGGAGGGAGTTGACAAGGGCCAACACAGCCCCATCGGAGCCATTTGACAAGGTAAAAGAGTGCATCACAGTCCTTGGAGCGAGTTGACAAGGACCAGCACAGCCCCATTGGAGCCATTTGACAAGGTAAAAGAGTGCATCACAGTCCTTGGAGGGAGTTGACAAGGGCCAACACAGCCCCATTGGAGCCATTTGACAAGGTAAAAGAGTGCATCACAGTCCTTGGAGGGAGTTGACAAGGGCCAACACAGCCCCATTGGAGCCATTTGACAAGTTGCCATAGTGCATCACAGTCCTTGGAGGGAGTTGACAAGGGCCAACACAGCCCCATTGGAGCCATTTGACAAGGTGCCATAGTGCATCACATTCCTTGGAGGGAGTTGACAAGGGCCAACACAGCCCCATTGGAGCCGTTTGACAAGGTAAAAGAGTGCAACAGGCACAACAAAAATAAAAAAATGGCCAAATGGCAACCAGAAAAATCAACAAACATAGTAACATGTGGATGGAAGATTCGTATCTGCGCCCTCGGAGCATCTCCGGATCCTTCACTTATGGGGCATCAGCATCACCCTCATCATCCTGTGCATGTCCAGCTACAGATTCAAGCATTGACTCTACATGCATCATACATTGTAGAGTCAATTGCTCAACCTTTAACTGGGCATGCATAGTGTCATATATCCTTCCCAGGAACAGACTGTTCCTCAGCACGTGCTAGAGTTTCTAGCATCAGCCATGCTGAGTCACAACCTAAAATAAAGCAAACAAATAATATTAATGATAATTACATAACAACATTATAAAAGAGAGCAAAGATACATTGTAATAATAAAGACAAATCATTATTATAATTAAATATTCTATCTCGAATATTTACACATTAAATATGTTCTTCACACATAAACCATTAAATGGACAGTTTACTCAAACATGTTCTCCCCTTTAATTGGTTCACAATGATCCACTTTAGCAGCTTGAGTGTATTAAATTGTTTAAAATTATTTCCATTGTCCTTACATTGGCATTTGAAAAAGTTGAGTTAGCCTGTGGTATCCACACCTATCCTTAAACCGTTTGGCGTCGAGGCCAAGCTGAGTAAACACAGCAAGCAGAACAAATTACACTCCCAGTGGGTTATAGAAGAGTTAAGGTACTTAAAAAATATTTTTCTATTGTTCTATACAAGTAGTGGTGATTGGTATATAGAGTGATATGAGATCAAATATGTTATAATGTGGATTTAGAATGATACTTACAACTGTGCCTGGGAAGGATAATCCGACACCCAGGACAATGAAGGTGGGGACTGGGGGGAGGGATGGGATTGGGATGGGAGGGGGGAGGGCTGGCATTGGGCTGGGGAGGTAAGGGGGGAGGGATGGGATTGGGCTGTGGAGGGATGGGCTGCCGCTCTGGGTTAGCCCGTACAGCTGGGGAGTCAGGGGCCTGGGGAATTGGGGGCTGGTCAGGTGGGGGAGCTGTACGGGCCAAAATACGGGGAGAGCGGCGAGTGGGGGCAAAGGGTTTTTTTTTTTTGGAGGGACAGGACAGGAGGAATGGGAAGGTCCGGGAGGGGCTTCTCTATGGGGAGGGACATCTACCTTGGGATGGGACTGGGTAGGGTCGGGAAGCTGATGCACAGAAGAGTAGGGTCCATCTGAAATAGATAATAAAAATATATTAACATCTCATACATCATGAAATGAAATCAAGGCATTTAAACATGATTATGTTTTATGTATACTTAGAAGTGCTTTTGAATTTCTAAACAATGATGACATAAGGATATGGTCTGCATATAGGCACTCAGATGAATAGCAATGACTGTCTGTACAATCAGAAGATGATTATTGTGGTTTGGCATGGAATATGCATGTGACATCATGATGTCATTAATGACAAATCATACATAAATAAAAGAAAAATACAAACATGTGTCCATGCTGCATGCTATAAAAAGGGGGGCAGTAGTGTTTTCTAAAATTAATGGAAAAATAATTTTTAAAGTGCCAAAGCTGTAGACTTTGATTTTCTTTCAGAGAAAGTTTTCAAACAATAATACATGTTGGATACATGTTATATATATTTCACATACCATTAGACTCCAAGGGAGCCTCTTCCTCCTCCATCCCACATGTTACATCAATCTCTGTAAAACATAACATGTTGTGTACACGTAAATGTCAGATATTATAACATATGCTACTGTTGCTCAAGGACACACATCAATGTTGTATTAAAGATATACTGAGCTAAAGTTATGATTTACATCATTTTGATGGAGCATACAAATGACATTAGATGTGTTATTCTCGATGAGTAATAATTACATTTTAGTGTCTTTATTTTTACAATTAATTATCTCAAAAGCAGAGTACATGGAACATTTAAGAGTTCTCATGTGTGTATCACTTGATGATTGTTGTCTAAATTTATACTAAAGAGAAACATATGCTATTCTGAAGAACAAAGGTGTAGACTAAGAAGCTTTGAGATCTTAATCTTTACAGATTAAAAATAAATAGATATATAATCAGAGGAGTAAATGATCTGTTTTATTCAAATGTAATGCTTCATCAGAATCATGATCATAATATTTATTACAAATACACACTCAATGACATATGCATGAGTCAATGGACTTACCCAAGTCCTGCGAAGACATCTCCTCATTGGTGCCGGATCCCTCTGGGCTCCCCACAGCAACTATATCTATTAATGATATAGATATATATTAGTGAACACAGTTTGGACAACACTAAATCCCATCAGTATCGAATTTTCAAAAGAATATACTTAGAAATGTGAAGATTAGACCACTAATATGAACAATAAATGCATGAGTTAATCAAGTTGATTATAAAGAAAATTATGTCTTTAACATATGTTTAATTTCTTAAAGGGACAGTGTACTAAAAATAATTTTCAACTTTAATTTGTTCCCAATGATCCACTTTACCTGCTGAAGTGTATTAAATTGTTTACAAGTATTTCCATTGCCCTTATATTGGCATTTTAAATAGTTTATTTAGCCTGTGGTATCCCCACCCATCCTGAAAGTTTTTGGTCTCAAGGCCAAGCTGTGTTAACACAGCCAGTAGAAGAAATTACACTCCCAGTGGGTTATAGAAAGAGATAAGTTAATAAAATGTTAATTTTCCATTGTTCTCTACAAATATTGTTGATTGTTTTATGGACAGATATAAGATAAAGAAGCGGGTATATGTACACAATGTGATATAGTAATGAGATCTGATTATACCTACAAGCTCAACCCATTTTATTAGGTTGTGGCTTCAAAACACAAAATCAGCTAATTCATATACACAAATAAGCCTTAACCCCTTAACGCCCGAGGACGTGCAGGGTACGTCCTCTAAAGGATGTCAGTTAACGACCAAGGACGTACCCTGCACGTCCTCGGTGTGGAAAGCAGCTGGAAGCGATCCTGCTCGCTTCCAGCTGCTTTCCGGTTATTGCAGCGATGCCTCGATATCGAGGCATCCTGCAATAACACTGTCTGGCCATCCGATGCAGAGAGAGCCACTCTGTGGCCCTCTCTGCACCGGACATCGATGGCCGGTATCGTTGGTGGGTGGGAGCCGACTTGGGAGGCGGGTGGGCGGCCATCGGTGAGTTGCGTAAGGTGGAGGGGGGCGGGATTGGAAGCAGAGCCGACGGGGGCGCGCACGGGCGCGCGCGCGTGCACGAGGGGTGGCGGGCGGGCGCGTGCACGGGGCGGGAGCGGGTGGGAACCGCTACACTACAGAAAAGTAAAAAAGTAAAAGTAAAAAAAAAATTAAATAAACGTTTTTTTCCTAACCATCTAAGGGATCTGGAAGGGGTGGGGGGTTGGTCTTGGGGGGGGGGGGGGGAAAGCTACACTACAGAAAAGGGACATTTTTTATTTAAAAAAAGCATTTTTTTCACTAAACTGGGTACTGGCAGACAGCTGCCAGTACCCAAGATGGCGCACATTAAGTCAGAGGGGGAGGGTTAGAGAGCTGTTTAGTGGGGGATCAGTGAGGTTGGGGGCTAAGGGGGATCCCTACACAGAAGCATATGTAAATATGCTAACAAAAAATGCACAAAAAAGCCCAAATATACCTTTTATTTTAGTACTGGCAGAGTCCCTACAAGCTACCTAATTAACCCCTTCACTGCTAGCCATAATACACCTGTGATGCGCAGCGCCATTTAGCAGCATTCTAATTACCAAAAAGCAACTCCAAAGTCATATATGTCTGCTATTTCTGAACAAAGGGGATCCCAGAGAAGCATTTACAACCATTTGTGCCATAATTGCACAAGCTGTTTGTAAATTATTTCAGTGAGAAACCTAAAATTGTGAAAAATTTTAAGTTTTTTTTAATTTGATCGCATTTGGCGGTGAAATGGTGGCATGAAATATACCAAAATGGGCCTAGATCAATACTTGGGGTTGTCTACTACACTACACTAAAGCTAAAATTACCCAAAAAAGCTCCTTACATGCTCCCTAATTAACCCCTTCACTGCTGGGCATAATACACGTGTGGTGCGCAGTGGCATTTAGCGGCCTTCTAATTACCAAAAAGCAATGCCAAAGCCATATATGTCTGCTATTTCTGAACAAAGGGGATCCCAGAGAAGAATTTACAACCATTTATGCCATAATTGCACAAGCAGTTTGTAAATAATTTCAGTGAGAAACTGAAAGTTTGTGAAAAAATTTGTGAAAAAGTGAACAATTTTTTGTATTTGATCGCATTTGGCGGTGAAATGGTGGCATGAAATATACCAAAATGGGCCTAGATCAATAATTTGGGATGTCTTCTAAAAAAAATATATATACATGTCAAGGGATATTCAGGGATTCCTGAAAGATATTAGTGTTCTAATGTAACTAGCGTTAATTTTGAAAAAAATGGTTTGAAAATAGCAAAGTGCTACTTGTATTTATGGCCCTATAAGTTACAAAAAAAGCAAAGAAGATGTAAACATTGGGTATTTCTAAACTCAGGACAAAATTTAGAAACAATTTAGCATGGGTGTTTTTTGGTGGTTGTAGATATGTAACAGATTTTGGGGTTCAAAGTTAGAAAAAGTGTGTTTTTTTCCATTTTTCCTCATATTTTATAATTTTTTTTATAGTAAATGATAAGATATGATGAAAATAATGGTATTTTTAGAAAGTCCATTTAATGGCGAGAAAAACGGTATATAATATGTGTGGGTACAGTAAATGAGTAAGAGGAAAATTTCAGCTAAACACAAACACCGCAGAAATGTAAAAATAGCCTTGGTCCCAAACGGACAGAAAATGGAAAAGTGCTCTGGTCACTAAGGGGTTAAAATATCAAATCTCATACATTGTATACTCTGCAGCTGGTAAAAAAAGTAATTGGAAACACAATAATGGAAAAACTATTTTATAGTATACTGTCCCTTTAATAAATTAGACAGACTATTCATCTCTTATGGTTCTATTGCATATCTAAATATACCTATTGATAGTTGTTTTTGAAATAATACACACAAACAACACTTTGAATAACAACTGTTGAAAAATCAAACCAAAGCCATGTGGCACATAGATCCATTTGTGCAATGTACATTAATCTTTTTTTGGACACAACACATATTGATCACAATGCAAAACTGAAGTTATCGAAAAATATGTCATCATGACATCATGTGATATGATTTTCTAATAAGGATAACAATAGACTGAAGCTATTTAGATAATCAAATCCAAATTGAAATTATTGTGAAATCACATGTGTCTAAATCCTAAAAGTGAAATGTTTGTTTTCATGTCCCTTTAATGATAAGAATAAACAAAAAAACCTATGAAATGTATATTTTTAGATTCTGCACTTTTTCAAAAATGTGTTAGTGTTGTCTAAATGTATCCAAAAAAAACTACACAGGGGCAGAATATAAAATGGGCAGGAACCTAAGCTTACATTAAAATGAAGACATCAAGAATAGAAGGGATATCCTCAAATACTCATATTTTTAGATTCGTATTACAATGTAATCCCAACTTTGATTCGTGATTCTTATTTTAAAATAAGCAGAAAAGATAATACGAGTATCCATATAAATATCTAACAATGTGAATGTATTATGTAATGTTATGTCCAGGTTTGTAAGACAAAGGTAAATTAATATGAGACATACCATGCTGTGACGAACCCTGGCTTGAAGTTCCAGCGCCAACTTCACGATCTGTAAAATATTAATTGAGGATTGGATATCATTAATACAAATCAGGTCATGGACACAAACAATCTGATTTTTCAATTCTAATTGACAAAGTACAAATCTATTTGTATTTACACGAGTTCATTGTTTCCTCAATTAATGTCTAAATAAAGAGATCCTGTATTCTTATTTTCAATCTGTTATGTTGTTGACTGTAGCTTTAATTCATTTTGTGTCTTCTTGCATTCTCAACAATTGATAGAGATAGTTCATTGTTTATTTTGATCTTGCTAGTATAGCTTTTATAATGTAGAAGGTTATAAATAAGGATACTGTATTCTTCCCATATATACTAATTAACGTATACATTTGCCCAACATGTCTAAAGCGATGCCAGTTACAGCAAACACATGTTCACGTGTGTGCGCAATTCTATCTTTCGTGATCATTGCGCAATGATTCCAAGCGGAATTGCGCATCCGTGATTTGCCCAACATGTCTAAAGCGATGCCAGTTACAGCAAACACATGTTCACGTGTGTGCGCAATTCTATCTTTCGTGATCATTGCGCAATGATTCCAAGCGGAATTGCGCATCCGTGATTTGCCCAACATGTCTAAAGCGATGCCAGTTACAGCAAACACATGTTCACGTGTGTGCGCAACTCTATCTTTCGTGATCATTGCGCAATGATTCCAAGCGGAATTGCGCATCCGTGATTTGCCCAACATGTCTAAAGCGATGCCAGTTACAGCAAACACATGTTCACGTGTGTGCGCAATTCTATCTTTCATGATCATTGCGCAATGATTCCAAGCGGAATTGCGCATCCGTGATTCAGAATTGTTTTGGATATAGTAGTGTAATAAGTATCATTTATAAAGACTTCAAATATATTGGCAATTGGGTGTATTACGAGATTCAAATAGGATATTTGTTAATATTGAACAATAACAAATAATATTTAGAAATGTGTTATGATTCGATAGTCAATGTATGAAATTGCGGATGATAGGGATTTCACAGATGCGCAATTCCTTTTTCGCTCTGTGACGCATATTCTGTAGAGCGCAAGAAACATCACTCCTATTTCATGTGTGACAAATCTAAAATCAGATATCTGAACATCATATGTAGCGTATGTTGTGAGAGCTATATAGGTTGAATATATGACTATATACAAATTTCTATAAAATCTACTCAAATATTAATATATTATAAGAAGTTGGATAGTTACCTGGTTCAGATTCTCTCTCCGCTCCTCCCAGGCCACCGGATGGAGAAGCAGATGCACTGGCCCCCAGGTCAGGACTTTCTGATCCAGCAGCTGGGGGGGAAGAAGAAGAGGCCGAGGAGCGAGAGGATCTAAATCTGCGGGTGACCCGGAGATTGAGGAGGTCGCATAAAGTCACCTCATAAGGGAGTAGGTACAGTTTCCGTAGGGGCTTGGTTTTTTTACCATCCCTCTTACGGGCTTTTACCCAGTCCCTTATGAGGTCAACTTTTTTGTGCAAACGCAACCTCATATCTCCAAACCTCCACATGATTTAATCCGTGGTCCTCTGGACGCCACAACATTTTTGGTGATAGACTCCCAGAGGGCCTTCTTAATACTCTGCTTCGTCGACCTCTTCTTGTTGCCAAACAGCTGCGGATAGAAGTCCTCGATGGCGTTGACCAGTGCAGCACTCTCCGGCTTGGTGAACCTGGGAGGTGTCATGCCTGCTAGGTTTTATAACAAATATATTATAATAATAATAATAATAATATAACTGCCTGCAGGCATTAGAGAACTGACAAAGATGGAAACGTGTAATGGACTTTTATATGGTGAAGTAAACATGAGATGCACCATGTGACATGGTATCTGTACATCTGATTGGATCAAAATTAAGAATTTTGTTATCATGTCTGTGAGACCATACTAACTCAAGTTGTGTTTGTGTGATGAACTCTGATTGGTTGTTCCTTAATGTTTCATATCTTAGTAACTTCCATACACATACCTCCTGGGGGTGCTGTTACTCCATTTGGCATGTAGACTTATTTGTAACTCATGGGCCTGTTATGCGGATATGTGTGACGCAGATGTAATATACGTGATCCATTAAATATTAATTTGACATTTTATTATTGAAATATAATCCAGTCACATTATTAAATGTTTTACACATTTCGATGTTTAATATCGATCATGTTCTTTAATACAAATAAGTTGTAATAATACAAATTTAACATTGTATGTATTTATTGTTTATTAAAACAATTCTGTGACTTATTGTGAAGAATTGACATTGCTCCATTAAATGAATTTATAATGCACATTGATTGTGTGCTATTGCGTGACATTACAATCTAATTTTTAAAGATGCGAATCTCGTGTTGCAAGATACGTTTCCCACGCAATATTTCTGACATGCGTAATTTCTGGTTATAATCACCGGAACTTGTATAATCTGATTATAAATGTTAAACTACACGTTTGTTTATTATTATTAAATAAACCTCAAGCTTGTATTTGTCTGAAGTTCTCACATCTGTTATTGGGCAATGGCGTCTTTATTTTTAAAGGGACATTACAACAAATATTTTCTTAAAATGATCCTGAGAGAGAATACATTTTTATACTTTAAAATGAAACTATCAATTTATATTAATCTTTAGATATCCTTAACAGAAGAAATTGCAATGCACATGGTTGAGCCAATCACACAAGGCATCTCTGTGCATCCACCAATGTTCAGCTACTGAGCATATCTAGATATGGTTGTAAAGGAAATAATCCAAAAATAATGATTTAAAATGGATGATAGAATTAAATTTTAATAATTAAATTTTATTTATGATTCCAGAAAGAAACGCTTTTTAATTACCGTCCCTTTCATGAGCTAATATGCAATCTTGAACTTGATCTAAATACATCTGTCTTAACATTGTAAATATGCATTGTTGGCCACCCACAAATAAGTAGATATTTCCCAGTAATGTTTTGCTGATCATAAACCTATGCACCTCCCTTTTGAAAAATTAGTATAACATGAGAATCAAGCATATTTGTATTACCTTCTGTATTGTTTGCCCCACTGTGAATGAAATATCTTCTAATGGCTGTATTTATACAGCTTTACCTTAAAGTGACATTAAAGGGACACAGAACGCAAATATTTTCTTTAGAGCATGAAATTTTAAGCAACATTCTAATTTACTCCTATTATCAAATTTTCTTAATTCTCTTGGTATCTTTATTTGAAATGCAAGAATGTAAGTTTAAATTCCGTCACATTTTTGGTGAACAACCTGGGTTGTTCTTGATGATTGTTGGATAAATTAATCCACCAATAACAAAAGGGCTGTCCAGAGTACTGAACCAAAAAATAAGCTTAGATGAATTCTTTTTCAAATAAAGATAGCTAGAGAACGATGAGAAATTGATAATAGTAGTAAATTAGAAAGTTGATTAAAAGTGCATGCTCTATCTGAATCACGAAAGACAAAAATTGGGTTCAGTGTCCATTTAAGCTATATGTTCTATAATGATTTAGATGGATAATACGATGTTAAAACAACATCACATTTGGTTTTATTCTCTCATTATCTTTATTTCAATTTATATTCTTGACTGAAAAACATATCTAGATAGGCTCTTTTGCTGCTGATTGTTGGTTGCACATAGATGCCTTATGTCATTGTCTAACCCATGTGCATTGCTATTTCTTTAACAAAGGATATCTAAATACTGAATATAATTAGATAATAATAGTACATTTAAATGGTGTTTAACTAAAATTTGTATTGTCTATAATTCACTAAATGAAATATTTTTGAAATGTCCCTTTAAGGACCAAAACATTAGGAATATGTGGAGTTAACATTGTATAAAGAAACTAAAGGGGACTGAAAATAGATCTAACTATGTGCTATCTATCCAAGAGGTAAGGAGAATAATTGCTATAAGTTATCTTTTGATCTATCTATAGTTAAATGACCCTTCAAATGACTCCACTAGAACTGAAAAGTAATCAATATGGTATACAATAACTGGCTTGGTCTAAATATGAAATTAACTTACTTTTCATTTACAGATAATTTCTAACATATTAACTTTAATAAAATTAAAGATGAAAAATCTATATTTATTGTAATAATGTTTTTGGATACCTAATGAAAATCCAAGATATTATTATGTAAATCTAACATTCAACTACACTGTCACTTTAATGTAAGGTAAACACTTTCCTTTCTTAAAAGTGAAATGAACAAAGTTGTTATGTATAATTTATACTACATATCCTCGTCATAAACATTTTATGATTTTAACATCTATAAATCACACAATAAAAGCATAGATGTATTTAAGTCCAAATTAAATTGTTGAAAGATACTTTACTTTAACATTATCTGAATAAGCTGTGTTGATATTTTACATTCAATAAATTAACCAAAATTATTCTATTTTATATCTGGCATGTGCTTGTCAAATAGATGACTAACAGTCATGGGAGTAATATTTGGTTTACTTGTCAGATTAGATGGATATATTTCTTCTTATCTTACTGTGATAAAGATATGTCTCTAAGAATATGTATTTTAATTTAAACAAAATAGAAGATATAGTATGAAAATAAATTTATTGTCAAGAAAATAAATAAAATTAAAAAAACACAGATGAAACTCTGAAAAAGAAAGAAAATTATAAACATTAGTAATTTCATGAACACATGTCTTAAAATATTAATTAAATCGAATAATTGTTAAATCATCTTGTGTCTATGCTCTAACATGTATTTTTTTGGTCTTGATATTTAAAAAAATGTTAAGACATGAAATCTATATCTATCCATAATCAGAAATACCATTATATTGTCTAATCAATCTTAGAATTAAACATTAGCATTTTAAATTAGACAAAATAATGCATATCACATTATAAAAATCTATTTACATTGTATGCTGAACATAATTGAATGTAATATTTCATGTCCCTTCAAATAATATCCCTCTATATCAACTATAGAATGTATTCCTTTGTCTGATTGGTCAGAATGTGAGTCCTCTCTAGCACAAAGTAGGGGTAATGTATGTAAAATAAACATATTCTAATATAGGACATGTATCTATTCCTAATTCTTTTTAACATTCTTCCCCCTGTGATTCTTAACTAGCATGCATTGTGCAAACTAACCTGGATGTATGGTCTTTGAAAGGCAATTATCTTCCAAATATCAGTTTATCTTCATTAGGTGTCTAATGGTGTATTAGGTGTATTCATCATTTTCAAAATAGAAGATTGTGAAATACCATCTAAAAGAAATCTGGGATTCTTCACTTTCAGTCTGGGATACTTCACTTTCCGTCTTGAATTCTTCACTTTCCGTCTTGAATTCTTCACTTTCCGTCTTGAATTCTTCACTTTCCGTCTTGAATTCTTCACTTTCCGTCTTGAATTCTTCACTTTCAGGCTTGAATTCTTCACTTTCAGTCTTTAGATGAAGTCTTCTCCCTAATGACCGAAAAAGTGAAAATAAAATTATTAATAGAAGTGTGTGAATTAGTTCTGCACCCCCCCATTTCTGAAACTATTTCTATCACTAGCTTACTAAGCATGTGTAGAATCTTGTGTTATGTTCTATCAATCAAGTGTGAAGATGAGTCATACATTGTGCATACCTAACCTCTGATGTGTGACTTTGAATATGACTTTGAAGCATATAGTCTTGCTAGAAGATCCCTTTCTGAGTATCCACATTTCTAGTAATGTGTAAACTAAATACTAGTTTGTAAAATGTATGCCATATGATGGATGATTGTGCCAAATTCCCGCCAGCCACAGTCCATACATTATTTATACTTACCAGCTGATGTCTTTAAAAACCAGGTGTTGAAGTCGTTACAGGACCCAATGCCAAGAGCATCACCTATAATAAGCAAAATAAATGTTTATAATCATTTGATGAACAATCCTAACATGTTTGCACAATTCTCTCCTTCTCATTTCCCTAGAATTTACACATATTCGCAATACTCCAATCTAACTTCTATTATTTACCGTCTGAAGTGGCGGTTGATGATGTTTGCTCTGACATTGAGCCCCTCGTCCCAGAATGGCCCCTCTAGAATAGGATCATCCTCCTCATCTTGGAGGAGGCCTTGGGGCACCTGGACGGCCTGCAGCATCCCAGCCCCCTGTGCAATGTTATGCAGGACGCTGCAGGCTTTAACGATCTTCGCCACCTTACTAGGGCTGTATTGGACGGCTCCTCCAGACCTGTCCAGGCATCTGAGTCTCATTTTGAAGAGCCCAAACATCCTCTCCACTACAGCCCTAGTACGCTTGTGCGCCCTATTATAGCGCTCCTGGGCCTCGTCAGTGGGGTTACGTATAGGCGTAATGAGCCAAGGCCGGCTCATGTAACCAGAATCACCTATAAATAATGAACATAACAAAATTACAAATATTATTAATTTATTATATTAAAATACTTTTCATTTGTGTGCACAAAAATCCCCTAAAATAAACATTTTCATAAAAAAAGAATTATATGTTTAAATTGCATTCTTTATCTGCCCATTTAAGCTAAGACATGCTACATATCTGTTTGGAGCTAAAACTAGACATTTGCGGAAAGACAATGACATGGTTAAATTGCATTCTTTATCTGCCCATTTAAGCTAAGACATGCTACATATGCGTATTTTGCATAAACCAGACCTTTGCTAATATAAAAACAAAATGATTAAATTGCATTCTCTATCTGCCCATTTAAGCTAAGACATGCTACATATCTGTTTGGAGCTAAAACTAGACATTTGCGGAAAGACAATGACATGGTTAAATTGCATTCTCTACCTGCCCATTTAAGCTAAGACATGCTACATATGTGTATTTCGCATAAACCAGACCTTTGCTAAAATAAAAACAAAATGGTTAAATTGCATTCTCTATCTGGCCATTTAAGCTAAGACATGCTACATATCTGTTTGGAGCTAAAACTAGACATTTGCGGAAAGACAATTAAATGGTTAAATTGCATCCTAGAGCTGCACATTTTGCACATTACACAAACAAAAATGTTTTTTAAGACTACAGTGGCAATTGTCTAACTAATTAACCATGTTGTGCACAAGTACTCACCAACGAGCCACCCAGGTGGAAACTCTGTCATCAAACTGCCGCCACAGGGACAACTGTCTGAGGATGCGGGCCTCATGACAAGCCCCGCCAAAATTCGCACACACCTGCATAATCCGCATACGTGCGTCACAAACAAACTGCACGTTCAGACTATGGAAGTGTTTGCGATTTTGGAAGGGCAAGTCACGTTGTGGAGCATGCAGCGCAATGTGGGTGCAATCTATTGCTCCCAAGACATTGGGCATTCGAGCGATAGCAAAGAATTCCCTCTTCAGGCGCCTCCAATCACCATCATTCTGAGGGAATCCTATGTAACGCTTACTGACTCATACCATGGCGTCCAGAAAGTTGTCAAAAACCACAGAGAAAGTACCCTGGGCAAGCCCATGCAGGTACCCCTCTCCAGATTGAAAACTCCCGGAGGCCAGGACGTGTATACAACTAAGCATCTTGGTCATACCAGGGATTGTAGTTGCCATACGTCTACATGGCTCCATGTGAGGTCTAAGAACATCTTAAAGGCTAATGAGCTGTTCGTGATTGAGCCTATACTTGTCATAAACCTCAAAGTCACTCATGTTGTCCAAGGTGGGTCTCACCCTATGAACACGAGGACCTCGAACCAAACAAGCCCTTTGTCTCTCTTGGAGCCGCTACTTGTGCAGCAGCACCAGCAGCATCCAACTCAGCATCATCCATATTTGCCAAGCTAAGCAGCACAAAGCCAAACAGCAGAGCAAACGCACAAGGAGTAACAAGGTATGCAAAAACACAAAAGCGATTTGATACAATGTCGATCACAAGGGACACTTTGGCCATGTTGTTTGAGGCATTTATAGTGCAATATGTCCAATGGTAGCATGTTCGTAATGATTGCTTATTGTATACACTTGTTTGTATGTGAGCGGCGCGAATGCTTTCAAAGTGGGCGGTTTTTTAGGTGTTTGCTGAAATTTTGTTTTCCCCCAATGAATCGTAATGTGAAAGTGTAAAATGTAACATATACAGTGCATCTTCGTAATGTTTGTTCATATGCGAAATAAATACTTATAGTAAAAAGCACATGTCCACACTAACATGAATGAAAGTGCATACTTGTGTATAATGGCATAGAATCTGATCGATCAATGTTGCTGCAATATTGTTTGTAAACGATTAAGTAACAGCTGACATCTGTAGTATTGTATATATAAGTGATTTGCGAGATGTCACTATTGTACGCGTCCCTTTAAAATCGCTATAATAATGAAGATCTTCCGGCTGACATCTCTAGTATTGTATATATAAGTGATTGGCGAGATGTCAATATTGTACGCGTCCCATTAACCCCTTAGTGACCAGAGCACTTTTCCATTTTCTGTCCGTTTGGGACCAAGGCTATTTTTACATTTCTGCGGTGTTTGTGTTTAGCTGAAATTTTCCTCTTACTCATTTACTGTACCCACACATATTATATACCGTTTTTCTCGCCATTAAATGGACTTTCTAAAAATACCATTATTTTCATCATATCTTATCATTTACTATAAAAAAAATTATAAAATATGAGGAAAAATTGAAAAAAACACACTTTTTCTAACTTTGAACCCCAAAATCTGTTACATATCTACAACCACCAAAAAACACCCATGCTAAATTGTTTCTAAATTTTGTCCTGAGTTTAGAAATACCCAATGTTTACATCTTCTTTGCTTTTTTTGTAACTTATAGGGCCATAAATACAAGTAGCACTTTGCTATTTTCAAACCATTTTTTTTCAAAATTAACGCTAGTTACATTAGAACACTAATATCTTTCAGGAATCCCTGAATATCCATTGACATGTATATATTTTTTTTTAGAAGACATCCCAAATTATTGATCTAGGCCCATTTTGGTATATTTCATGCCACCATTTCACCGCCAAATGCGATCAAATACAAAAAATTGTTCACTTTTTCACAAATTTTTTCACAAACTTTCAGTTTCTCACTGAAATTATTTACATACTGCTTGTGCAATTATGGCATAAATGGTTGTAAATTCTTCTCTGGGATCCCCTTTGTTCAGAAATAGCAGACATATATGGCTTTGGCATTGCTTTTTGGTAATTAGAAGGCCGCTAAATGCCACTGCGCACCACACGTGTATTATGCCCAGCAGTGAAGGGGTTAATTAGGGAGCATGTAAGGAGCTTTTTGGGGTAATTTTAGCTTTAGTGTAGTGTAGTAGACAACCCCAAGTATTGATCTAGGCCCATTTTGGTATATTTCATGCCACCATTTCACCGCCAAATGCGATAAAATTAAAAAAAACGTAAAATTTTTCATAATTTTAGGTTTCTCACTGAAATAATTTACAAACAGCTTGTGCAATTATGGCACAAATGGTTGCAAATGCTTCTCTGGGATCCCCTTTGTTCAGAAATAGCAGACATATATGACTTTGGAGTTGCTTTTTGGTAATTAGAATGCTGCTAAATGGCGCTGCGCATCACACGTGTATTATGGCTAGCAGTGAAGGGGTCAATTAGGTAGCTTGTAGGGAGCTTGCAGGGTTAATTTTAGCTTTAGTGTAAAGATCAGCCTCCCACCTGAAACATCAGACCCCCTGATCCCTCCCAAACATCTCTCTTCCCTCCCCTACCCCACAAATGTCCCCGCCATCTTAAGTACTGGCAGAAACTCTGCCAGTACTAAAATAAAAGGTATATTTGGGCTTTTTTGTGCATTTTTTGTTAGCATATTTACATATGCTTCTGTGTAGGGATCCCCCTTAGCCCCCAACCTCACTGATCCCCCACTAAACAGCTCTCTAACCCTCCCCCTCTGACTTAATGTGCGCCATCTTGGGTACTGGCAGCTGTCTGCCAGTACCCAGTTTAGTGAAAAAAAGCTTTTTTTTTAAATAAAATGTCCCTTTTCTGTAGTGTAGCTTTCCCCCCCCCCCCCCAAGACCAACCCCCACCCCTTCCAGATCCCTTAGATGGTTTTTAAAATAAAGTTTATTACATTATTTTTTTACTTTTACTTGTTAACTTTTCTGTAGTGTAGCGGTTCCCACCCGCTCCCGCCCCGTGCACGCGCCCGCCCGCCACCCCCGTGCACGCGCGTGCGCCCGTGCGCGCCCTCGACAGTCCCGATCCCGATCCCGCCCCCCGTGACGTCACGCGCAACACCGATGGCCGCCCACCCGCCTCCCAATTCGGCTCCCACCCACCAACGATACCGGCCATCGATGTCCGGTGCAGAGAGGGCCACAGAGTGGCTCTCTCTGCATCGGATGGCCATGTATGGTTATTGCAGGATGCCTCCATATCGAGGCATCACTGCAATAACCGGAAAGCAGCTGGAAGCGAGCAGGATCGCTTCCAGCTGCTTTCCACACCGAGGACGTGCAGGGTACGTCCTCAGGCATTAACTGCCTTTTTTTTGAGGACGTACCCTGCACGTCCTCGGTCATTAAGGGGTTAAAATCGCAATAATAATGATGTTCCAAACTGTCGTTTACGTATATGTAGTATTGTAGTATAGAGTGCTAAAGTTCTGAAAGGGGCGGTACAGTCCTAAAGCTGTAATGTGTATGGTTGAAGCTTCTAATGATGTCATCATATTATCAACCTGCCTGTGTAGTTATGAAGTCCTCATTGTGTTGTTGTATTTGACTACATTGTTATTGTGTGCTGAATAAAATATAAATGTGTGCTTTGTGGTTGCGTGATGCGTGTTATGTACATATACGTATATATTGTGATTCTCTCCCACATATGCTGACTTCTATAAAGCGGTCTAGCATTGTTGTTCCTTCCCAAAAAGGGACAGCTGTAATCTGTTCTAATGATGTTCTTATTGTACGTAATTCATAATGGTATATTCTGAGGGAATCGTGATGTTAAAGGGACAGTCAAGTCCAAAAAAAACTTTCATGATTCAACCCCTTAATGACCGGACCATTTTTCAATTTTCTTACCCTTAAAGGGACACTCAATCAAAATGAACCTTTCATTATTTAGATAGAGCATGTAATTTTAAACAACTTTCCAATTTACTTCTATTAACAAAATGTGCACAACCTCTTTATATTTAAACTTTTTGAGTCACCAGCTCCTACTGAGCATGTGCAAGAATAAGTGTGTATGCATTTGTGAATGGCTGATGGCTGTCACATGGTACGTGTATGCATTTATAATTGGCTGATGGCTGTCACATGGTACAGGGGGAGTGGAAAAAGACATAACTTTTAAAATTGTCAGAAAAAAAATCTACAACTCATTTGAAGTTCAGACTAAGTGCAATTGCATTGTCTTGTTATCTTGCATTTGTTGATTATGCAAATCTACTGTGTTGACTGGTCCTTTAATGACAATGGCTATTTTTACATTTCTGCAGTGTTTGTGTTTCGCTGTAATTTTCCTCTTACTCATTTACTTTACCCACACATATTATATACCGTTTTTCTCGCCATTAAATGGACTTTCTAAAGGTACCATTATTTTCATCATATCTTATAATTTACTATAAAAAAATATAAAATATGAGGAAAAGATTGAAAAAACATACTTTTTCTAACTTTTACCCCCAAAATCTGTTACACATCTACAACCACCAAAATACACCCATTCTAAATAGTTTCTAAATGTTGTCCCAAGTTTAGAAATACCCAATGTTTACATGTTCTTTGCTTTTTTTGCAAGTTATAGGGCCATAAATACAAGTAGCACTTTGCTATTTCCAAACCACTTTTTTTCAAAATTAGCGCTAGTTACATTAGAACACTGATATCTTTCAGGAATCCCTGATTATCCCTTGACATGTATATATTTATATTTAGAAGACATCCCAAAGCATTGATCTAGACCCATTTTGGTATATTTCATGCCACCATTTCACCGCCAAATGCGATCAAATAAAAAAAATTGTTGACTTTTTCACAATTTTTTTCACTAACTTTAGGTTTCTCGCTGAATTTATTTACAAACAACTTGTGCAATTATGGCATAAATGGTTGTAAATACTTCTCTGGGATCCCCTTTGTTCAGAAATAGCAGACCTATATGGATTTGGCGTTGCTTTTTGGTAATTAGAAGGCCGCTAAATGCCGCTGCACACCACACGTGTATTATGCACAGCCGTGAAGGGGTTAATTAGGGAGCTTGTAGGGAGCTTTTAGGTTTAATTTTAGCTTTAGTGTAGTAGACAACCCAAATTATTGATATAGGCCCATTTTGGTATATTTCATGCCACCATTTCACCGCCAAATACGATCAAATAAAAAAAAAAAACTTAAATTTTTCACAATTTTAGGTTTCTCACTGAAATTATTTACAAACAGCTTGTGCAATTATGGCACAAATGGTTGTAAATGCTTCTCTGGGATCCCCTTTGTTCAGAAATAGCAGACATATATGGCTTTGGTGTTGCTTTTTGGTAATAATAAGGCTGTTAAATACTGCTGCGCACCACACTTGTAATATGCCCAGCAGTTAAGGGGTTAATTAGGTAGCTTGTGGGGTTAATTTTTAGCTTTAGTGTAGAGATCAGCCTCCCACCTGACACATCCCACCCCCTGATCCCCCCCTGACCCCCCTCAAACAGCTCTCTTCCCTCCCCACCTCACAATTGTCACCGCCATCTTAAGTACTGGCAGAAAGTCTGCCAGTACTGAAATAAAAATATTTTTTTTATTTTTTGGCATAAAGTCTGCAGTGATAGATCCCCCCTTTACCCCACAACCTCCTTGATCCCCCCTTACATCTTTCTAACCCTCCCCCTCTGTCTATATGCCGCCATCTTGGGTACTGGCAGCTGTCTGCCAGTACCCAATTTGCCCCCCAAAATAGTTTTTTTTTAACTTTTTTAATATAAAATATATGTTTGCTGTAGTGTAGCTGGCCCCCCTAAATAATATTCAACCCTCCCCCTCCCAGATCCCTTATTAAAGAACAAAGATGCCACTGCATCTAGATCGATCTTTTTTTTTTTTTTGAGTGGGCTGTAAATTTTGCGTGCGTGCGCACCCGCCACCCTCCCGCCTTCCCCGCCGCAACCGCCACACCGGCAGCAAACAGAAAGAAAACAAGATCGGTTAGTAATTTCAATATTGATGTAATACAAGTTAAAAGCAGCACCCGCCCAGCCACTAATTGTAAAACATACATAGCCGATGCAGATGGGGCCACAGAGTGGCCCTTTCTGCATCGGTATGTAAAATGGGGGATTGTAGTGATGCCTCAATATTGAGGCATCACTACAATACCTTGTAAGCAGCTGGAAGCGATCAAGATCGCATCCAGCACTTCAGACAACAGAGGACGTACCAGGTACGTCAACTGTCATTAAGGGAAGTTTTTTCTATGACGTACCTGGTACGTCCTCTGTCATTAAGGGGTTAAATAGGGCATGGAATTTTAAACAACTTCCCAATTTACTTTTATCACCAATTTTACTTTGTTCTCTTGGTATTCTTAGTTGAAAGCTAAACCTAGGAGGTTCATATGCTAATTTCTTAGACCTTGAAGACTGCCTCTAATCTGAATACATTTTGACCACTAGAGAGCATTAGTTCACGTGTTTCATATAGATAATATAGATAACATTGAGCTCATGCACGTAAAGTGACCTAGGAGTGAGCACTGATTGGCTAAACTGCATGTCTGTCAAAAGAACTGAAATAAGGGGGCAGTCAGCAGAAGCTTAGATACAAGATAATTACAGAGGTAAAACGTGTATTATTATAACTGTGTTGGTTATGCAAAACTGGGGAATGGGTAATAAAGAGATTATCTTTCTTTTTAAACAACAAAAATTCTGGTGTTGACTGTCCCTTTAAAGGGACAGTAAAATCCATACTTTATGTTTCATGATTCATAGAGAGAATCTAATGTGTTTTTTTGTCCATAATATCAATGCACATGTATGAGTGAATGATAAAAGTCATGTATGTGCATCCATTAATGATCATGTGTTAAGCCTATGTAGATATGCTGTTCAAGCAAGCATATGAGTTGAATAAATGAAATGCTATAATAGAGGTAAATGAGAGGTGTTTCCAATTGTCTACTATTTGTGAGTAATGAAATGTTCAAATTATTTTTCTGTCCGTTTAAATCTGATGTAATTTATGAAATGTATTTCGTATTGTTGATGGTGATTTTTAGTTGATGTAATGTAAATGTATAAAACAATTTGATGTTGTAGTGAATTTCACACAAGTAAAAGCCATAACTCCATAGGGAAATAGCCATTTCTTGATCTATTTGTCATAGCGGAACTAACGCAAGAAAACATGAGTTAGTTTCACAATTCTAACGCTGGTATTACGAGTTTTCTTGTCTACGCTTTTTCCGTGCGTTAGGTAAATCTGGCTGTCGCGTGCACGAGCACATCTTCCCCATAGAAGTCAATGGAGGATAAAAATGTGTTTAGAAATAAAATCCAAGACTTGCTATGAGCGTAAAGTGAGTGACGTCATGTTCTTGTGTGAAAAAGTAGCTAAATCGTGTTTATTTCCTATTCAAAATCTTATTTGTGTAAGTAATGTGCTGTATATTGTTTGTATGTATCGATTAGTGTATGTTTGTGATAATATTTGTAGTTAGATGTAGCTATATGAGTGTCTGTTCCCGTCTGTCTATGTAAGTCAATGGAGAATGGATTTCTGTGGCTTTTTTTTCAAACACCCGAGATCTCGTAACTTTGATCCATTCTATTTTGATGTGAAAATATGAAATATGAAAAATAAATATAGTGTAGTGTTTGTATGAGTGTAAGTGTACTTTGTGTAATTTTTTTTTGTGATTCGTTGATGTTTTTTTCGCGGTAGATGTTAACTACTGGGTCTGGGTTGACGTAAACGATTTCAGCGGAGACAGATATTTTTGTGGCGTTAGGGAAACTCATAATACCAGCGGGCAGTAAAAAGCAGCGTTAGGACCGACCAACGCTGCTTTTTTACCCTAACGCCAAACTCATAATCCAGGCGTTTGTGTTTTAAGTCCTATCTCTATATTATTAATATGCTCATAGCATCTCCTCTTTATTTTCCTTTTTGTCCTACCTACATAGATACTCCCACAATTGCACGTAAGACCATATACTACATACCTCTAGAGGTAATAGGTATTGATTTTGTGTGATTCAAATTCATTATGGAGTCCCTATTCCCTATAATGGCACACATAAAATTTTTGCAACCACATTTGAAGGTCCCTGGTTTGCCAGAGACCCATTGATCGAGGGTGCCAGACCTGCCTTGTGTTGCTACTTTAGGTCCTTTAAGCTTTGAAAGGGCTAATAAGTTCTTAAGGTTCCTGGTTTTTTTATACACTATGTTGGGTTTATCTTCTATGACTCCCTTTAAAAGGGGATCAGCCTTTAAGATCCCCCAATGCTTGTTTAAATTTTTTTTAATAAATCCCGCCCCCTCATTATAGGTAGTAATAAACCTAATTTTGTTACAACATACTTCCTCATCATAATCCTTATTTTTAGCTGAGTGTAATAATTCTTTCCGTTCACATAGTGCATTTCTGTCCCTAGCTTCACTAACTAATTTCCTATCATACTCCTTATCTAAGAACTTTTTTTCAAGGATATCAGCTTCCATGTTATAATCTTCTACCTTCGTACAGTTCCTTCGAATTCTACGGAACTGTCCGAACGGTTTATTTTGTTTCCATGTATGCATATGTCCACTGTTGGCATTTAAGAAACCATTACTATCTGTTATTTTTCTATAGTTCCTCACCATTGTCATATTTGACACATGATCAACAAAGAACTCTACATCTAAAAATTCAATTTTCTCTATAGACATTTTACTGGTGAAAGTTAGATTGTATTGGTTATTGTTCATATATTCAACAAATTCCTGGGCTATGGTCATGTTGACCTGCCATATGATGATAATATCATCAATGTATCTCAGATACTTGATTATGTGACCTAAGTAAAGATTGTTGTTCCATACCTTTATATCCTCAAAATGGGCCATATATATATATATATATATATATATATATATATATATATATATATATATATATATATATGCATATGACGGTGCCATTGGAGTGCCCATGGCCGTCTTTTGGATTTGCTTATAGTAGGTCCCATTGAAGTTAAAATAATTATTACACAGAATAAACCTAATACCATCTTCTATGAACTCTAAAAGTTTCTTGGACATACCACTATTTTGTCCTATGCATTTAAAAGCCTCAATCCCTATTTCATGAGGAATGTTAGTAGATAACGCTGTAACGTCGCAAGTTATACACACATATTCCTCCTTCCACTGCATGCCTTCTAATTGTAAAATAACATCTACTGTGTCTTTGATGTAAGATCTGATATTTTTGACCATAGGCTGCATGTAGGAAGTCTATATATGTGGATAAGTTGCTTGTTATAGATTCCAGTCCGGAAATTATTGGCCGACGAGGGGGGTTTCACAGGGTCTTTATGGATCTTAGGGATGTGATAAAAGATAGGTGTAACGGAAGCTTACATTACTTTTGTACTTGGAGAGGACTGCAGGCCAGCCTCCTCCCCACTGACTATGGACCCAAGAACTTGAGGGGATTCTATGATTTGGGAGGTGGGTGCCCAGGGTACATTTGGAGTACTTTTGACCTAGATTCAGGGTTACCCAGTTCCCATGAATTCCCAGAGACTCTGAGGACTGGAGGTAACTGATACAGAGTTGGGATTCTTGTGTTTTGTTGGAGTATAATGTGACAGCCCAATTCACTATTGTCTGCTCCAACCACCCCCCCCCTTTAGACTCAGAGTGTTTGAGCTGATTGCAACGTCCTGCTGTTATGTGTCTGTATATCTAGTCTTTGTGTGAGACACAGAGCAGGAGATTGCACACAGCACATACAAGCTAATGCTGAGACCTCCTGCTGTTATGTGTCCTTATATCTTCAAAGACCAACATATTCAGCTGACACTGCTCTCTGCATCAGCTGACTTAAAGTATACTTAAAACAAGTCTAAGGAACATTCACAGACCCACATATTCAGCTGACACTGCTCTCTGCATCAGCTGACTTAAAGTATACTTAAAACAAGTCTAAGGAACATTCACAGACCCACATATTCAGCTGACAATGCTCTCTGCATCAGCTGACTTAAAGTATACTTAAAACAAGTCTAAGGAACATTCACAGACCCACATATTCAGCTGACACTGCTCTCTGCATCAGCTGACTTAAAGTATACTTAAAACAAGTCTAAGGAACATTCACAGACCCACATATTCAGCTGACACTGCTCTCTGCATCAGCTGACTTAAAGTATACTTAAAACAAGTCTAAGGAACATTCACAGACCCACATATTCAGCTGACACTGCTCTCTGCATCAGCTGACTTAAAGTATACTTAAAACAAGTCTAAGGAACATTCACAGACCCACATATTCAGCTGACACTGCTCTCTGCATCAGCTGACTTAAAGTATACTTAAAACAAGTCTAAGGAACATTCACAGACCCACATATTCAGCTGACACTGCTCTCTGCATCAGCTGACTTAAAGTATACTTAAAACAAGTCTAAGGAACATTCACAGACCCACATATTCAGCTGACACTGCTCTCTGCATCAGCTGACTTAAAGTATACTTAAAACAAGTCTAAGGAACATTCACAGACCCACATATTCAGCTGACACTGCTCTCTTCATCAGCTGACTTAAAGTATACTTAAAACAAGTCTAAGGAACATTCACAGACCCACATATTCAGCTGACACTGCTCTCTTCATCAGCTGACTTAAAGTATACTTAAAACAAGTCTAAGGAACATTCACAGACCCACATATTCAGCTGACACTGCTCTCTGCATCAGCTGACTTAAAGTATACTTAAAACAAGTCTAAGGAACATTCACAGACCCACATATTCAGCTGACACTGCTCTCTGCATCAGCTGACTTAAAGTATACTTAAAACAAGTCTAAGGAACATTCACAGACCCACATATTCAGCTGACACTGCTCTCTGCATCAGCTGACTTAAAGTATACTTAAAACAAGTCTAAGGAACATTCACAGACCCACATATTCAGCTGACACTGCTCTCTTCATCAGCTGACTTAAAGTATACTTAAAACAAGTCTAAGGAACATTCACAGACCCACATATTCAGCTGACACTGCTCTCTTCATCAGCTGACTTAAAGTATACTTAAAACAAGTCTAAGGAACATTCACAGACCCACATATTCAGCTGACACTGCTCTCTTCATCAGCTGACTTAAAGTATACTTAAAACAAGTCTAAGGAACATTCACAGACCCACATATTCAGCTGACACTGCTCTCTGCATCAGCTGACTTAAAGTATACTTAAAACAAGTCTAAGGAACATTCACAGACCCACATATTCAGCTGACACTGCTCTCTGCATCAGCTGACTTAAAGTATACTTAAAACAAGTCTAAGGAACATTCACAGACCCACATATTCAGCTGACACTGCTCTCTGCATCAGCTGACTTAAAGTATACTTAAAACAAGTCTAAGGAACATTCACAGACCCACATATTCAGCTGACACTGCTCTCTGCATCAGCTGACTTAAAGTATACTTAAAACAAGTCTAAGGAACATTCACAGACCCACATATTCAGCTGACACTGCTCTCTGCATCAGCTGACTTAAAGTATACTTAAAACAAGTCTAAGGAACATTCACAGACCCACATATTCAGCTGACACTGCTCTCTGCATCAGCTGACTTAAAGTATACTCACAACAAGTCTAAGGAACATTCACAGACCCACATATTCAGCTGACACTGCTCTCTGCATCAGCTGACTTAAAGTATACTTAAAACAAGTCTAAGGAACATTCACAGACCCACATATTCAGCTGACACTGCTCTCTGCATCAGCTGACTTAAAGTATACTTAAAACAAGTCTAAGGAACATTCACAGACCCACATATTCAGCTGACACTGCTCTCTGCATCAGCTGACTTAAAGTATACTTAAAACAAGTCTAAGGAACATTCACAGACCCACATATTCAGCTGACACTGCTCTCTGCATCAGCTGACTTAAAGTATACTCACAACAAGTCTAAGGAACATTCACAGACCCACATATTCAGCTGACACTGCTCTCTGCATCAGCTGACTTAAAGTATACTTAAAACAAGTCTAAGGAACATTCACAGACCCACATATTCAGCTGACACTGCTCTCTGCATCAGCTGACTTAAAGTATACTCACAACAAGTCTAAGGAACATTCACAGACCCACATATTCAGCTGACACTGCTCTCTTCATCAGCTGACTTAAAGTATACTCACAACAAGTCTAAGGAACATTCACAGACCCACATATTCAGCTGACACTGCTCTCTGCATCAGGTAGCTAAAGGATGATAGTTACCCACCCCAGGTTCATTCTCCCATTCATAGATAGTCTCCCACACACCTTTCATTCTCCTAAACTGACAGCTGCAAACACTAATTAGCACATCCTTCCATTCACTTAACCCTTTAGAATACATACCCTCTCTCCCTACAAATAGCTATATATCCCACATCAATAGTGTGTGAATATATATGTGTGTATGTGTATGTGTATGTGTATATATATATATATATATATATATATATATATATATATATATATGTGTATATATATATATGTGTGTATATACATATATATATTTCTTTTTTATATTGTACTATTTTTTTTTATTTTTTTTCACCTACACACTTCATAGCACTAACATGTATCAAAATATGACCATACTGATATTCGTGACAACTGTTTTCTCACTCCAATTTTGTTCACTTCATTACCGCCATAATCACCCACCTCAAACTGGAAAACAAATTATCATACACCATGGCCAGCTCTGTTGCTGTAACTTATCTGCTGAGTGCTGGTGGAGAGTTATAAAAAATAGCCCTCCTACCCCCACCTCACAAAATTATAAAGTATGCCATTCACTATATAGCCAAACAAAAACTATGTCCAAATTCCTATTCCTTATGCTACTTGCCCTTGCAAATGATGTAGAGTCTAACCCTGGTCCCCCAGCAAATTCCATTCCTAGCCTTCCAGCTAAAAAAGGCCTCTCCTTTGTGCACTGTAATATACGCAGCTTATTTCCAAAAATCGATGCACTGCAAGCTTGGTGTTTACAATACAAGCCAAAAATCATTGTTATCTCTGAATCATGGCTAACTGCAAAAATACCTGACTCTGCCATTGCAATACCTGGGTATTCATGCCATAGAATTGACAAAGCAAAGAGAGGAGGCGGCATTGTAATCTATGTTGACAACTCCACAAAGTTCACCCCCATACAAAAATCTAGCTCTCCTGCCACCTTTGATTTCCTTTCTGGCAAAATTGAGATCCCGTGCAGTAAATCAATCATTGTTGCAGGAATCTACCACCCACCAAGCTCCCCTGTGCATTCCATTTCAGACATAGTACAGCTCCTTAGTGAATCCATAACTCAAAACCCAAAAAGTGAAATTTTGGTTTTTGGAGATTTTAACATCGATTGGCTGAATCCAAAATAACAGTTGTCGCTCACTGTTTAAATCTTTGCAGCTAACACAATTAATCTCCTCCCCAACTCGCATAAACATCAAAAGCCATAATCATACCCTGCTCGACTGGATTCTCTCCTCTTCTCCCGACCGAATCCAGGAGGCAGGTGTTCTCCCTAACAATTTCAGTGACCACTGCTTAGTGTACTGTGTGCGCAAAATAAAGGCTACTAAATCCTCTCCCAAGGTTAAAATCACCAGGTCCTTCAAAAAATTTAATCTCCAATCATTTCTAAATGACATCAAGAACCTCCCCTGGCACAGATTAAACCTAATCCCAGATCTAGACTCTGCAGTTGAATTCTTTCAGTCTGAACTCCTACAAGTTTGGAATTTACATGCACCGCTGCGTAAGGTGAGAGTAAAAGGAGCACACTTGAATTGGATCACAGCTGACCTCATTCAAATGTACCAGTTTCGGGATTCATTGTGGTCAAAATTCAAGCATACTGGCTCTATGAATGATCACTGTGTATATAGACAATGGCGAAATATATGTACTAAACAAACAAAATTGGCTAAGGGCGCAATATTTCTGTGAAAATCTGAACAATAATATATGTAACCCTAGAAAGTTTTGGAAACTCATAAATAACCTACAAAATCCACCAATCCACTCCCAACCCTCCACTGTCAATGTGGATAACCAAAACCTGCAACTCCCCTTAGAAGTAGCAAATGCCTTTAACAATTATTTTGTAGGATGCTCCACCACCCTGATTGACAAACTAATAAATGACACTCGTCCTGAACCTACAAATGTGGATCAGGCCCCACTAAAACAGCAAAGACCCAATATAGAAAAGTTCAATTTTAGACCTGTACCCTTCAATGTCATTAAGAAACACCTCAATAATCTAAAAATGAAAAACCAGTCAGGACCTGATCAAATCCCAGCAATGCTGTTGAAGCTCAATGCGCCAGCAATTGCTAAGCCTGTCGCAACCCTAATTAACGAATCCTTGGTGTCTGGATACATACCCAAACTCTGGAAAACTGCAAGAGTAGTGCCTATTCATAAAAGTGGGGAGTTAACCTTGGTTTCTAACTATCGTCCTATATCATTAATCCCTGTATTGTCAAAAATCTTAGAAAAATGCGTCCATACGCAATTATGCGAATATTATCAACTTTCAAACTATCTGACCCCTGATCAATCAGGTTTCAGACCGAATCACTCCACTACAACTGCCCTCCTAAAAGTTTGCAACGACATCCAAACTGGCATGGAACAAGGAGACCTAACTGGAGCTATTTTCCTTGATTTTGCAAAGGCTTTTGACACAGTGGACCATGACCTACTACTTCTCAAACTAAAAAACTCTGGTATTGCTGATCACCCGTTAACCTGGTTTAAATCATATGTATCGGATCGATCACAATATGTCTCTGTCTCTAACAGTGACTCCCTCCCTCTCCCAGTCACGTGTGGTGTTCCCCAAGGTTCCATTCTCGGCCCCCTACTATTCACATTATTTATAAATGATTTGCCTAATGTCTGCAAATCCTCAACTGTACACATGTACGCAGACGACACAGTAATCTATACAAACAAATCTGATCTGCCGCAGCTTGAAGCAGTGCTCCAAGACCATTTCACAGAGGTAGAAAAGTGGATCTCGAAAAACAAACTCTTCCTAAACACTGACAAAACGGTCACAATGATCTTTGGAACGGGACCTAAAATACAAAAATTACAAAATTCCCATCTTCGCATCAAAACAAAATCCAATTGCACGCTGACCGCAGTCCACTCTTTTAAATACTTAGGTATGTTGTTAGACCCCAATCTATCTTTTGGACTCCACATAGAAAAACTTGCCTCTAAACTTTATCCAAAACTAGGTGCCCTGTACAGAAACAAATCTTGCCTCAGCCCTACAGTAAAGGAAAAGATTGTACAGCAAATGCTGATGCCTATCTTGGATTATGGGGACATAGTATATGCACCTGCTCCGCAAACTCACCTTAATAAACTAAATACGTTATATAACTCGTTCTGTCGCTTTGTGCTACAATGTAACTACAGGACCCACCACTGTGACATGCTAAAAGAACTAAACTGGCTGTCGCTGGAATGCAGATGCACCCTCCATCTTTCCTGCCTTGTCTTTAAGAGCCTTTCTGGGAAGCTCCCACCCTACCTGAGCAGAATGCTCTCCCCTGCTATTCCCACCTCCTATAACCTCCGATCCAATAACAGCACATTATTTAGCTTGCCTCAATACAAAAAGAAAGCAGCTCGATCCTCCTTTTCCTCCAGAGCACCACAATTATGGAATGACCTCCCTCACACTTTACAAACTTCCCCAAGCCTAAAATCTCTTAAGAGATCCCTCTATACATATCTCAAAACAGAATGCTCCTGTCATGGTTGATTAAATATTTCGTACCTGCTCAATGTTAAATGTTTGCATATATTGTGTATTATTATTATTATTGTTTTTGTATTTTATTGTACCCTATTGTATTGTTACAAACTGCTATTTGTAACTGGCCCTTTAAATGAAAAATTGCCCTGCTTCCATGGATCGTGGAGAAGCCTATTTGCCAGCCTCCTTCCTCATGACTATGGCCCCTGGAAGATTGTGCCCCTGAGAACATATTAACTTTTATTGGGTGTGTATGGCCCTTTAAGAACCTTCTGGGGACATATTGTGACTTTGATGAACAATGCCCCTTTAAGACTATGTCCCCAGACCTGTGAAATGACTTGTCCCTGGCTTTCTCCCACTTGGTTCAGTGGATAGGGCTTGCTGAACCCAGTACCACACAGGCAGAGTGTTCCACAGAAAGGGAGCACTATTACAAAGGCATTGGTTTTCATTGTGTGCCATTAAGAGTTAATTTTGTTGAGCTTCAAGAAGCTTTCTAAATGCAACTTTGCTGGGATCAGCTCTAATTAGGTTTAGTGATAAACCTTACCATTGTCTAATCAGACTGCTAGTGATAAGGTGGACTGCATTGTTTTATTGTGTGTAACTTGTTATCTGCTGAAGTAATGTTGTGGCCTGTCAAAGGGAGTGTCTCTCTATCTAATATCAAATGTGTGATGGGGGATTTTATGCCTCCCCCTGAGAGTGTCCTTTTTGCATGTAACCTCAATAAAAAGCAGGCTGTGTGCTCCAGCACATCAGACCTTTTCTGACCCTCTAACTTGCAGCTTTGACTCATGTTTGTAGGGGACAGCTAGAATTACTACAGGGATTGCTATGCTCTTCATACTCCCTTAGCTTACGTATGGTGGCTACGCAGCAGTTATAGTGTCTACGGTGCTGCTGCTCCTTTGGTGAGCGCTAGGAGCATCCTTTTCTACGGTCCAACTTCCAGCCAGCCTGGAGGCAACCGTAACATGTATCAATGCAATGTTTTGTGATCCCAGGACATACTTGAAAACGAGAGAAATCTCAATGTATCCTTCCTGGTAAAATATTTTATAAATAAATAATATCTAGTCTGTGTGTGAGACACAGAGCAGGAGATTGCACACAGCACAGACAATCTAATACTGAGACCTCCTGCTGTTGTGTGTCTGTATATCTAGTCTAGGTGTAAAGTGTCTCTCTGTTATTTTGTGAGTCATCAATTGTCCTTTTGTATGTCAGGATGTGATTAGAATCTTGTTTAACTAACTATTGTCTGATGTTTGTCCCATTGTATAATATTTGTTTCTATTGATTATGTGGTAACTCCCCCTTTGTTGGAAATGTATAAAAGCTGTGTTCTCTGTGCAATAAAGCAGTTCCTATTTTGACCCTCAAGCATTCAGTCTTGGCTAATGTTCTTGGGGGTAGCTATAACAACTAGCAGCGGCCATTATTCTAATAGCGACAGGTATCAAGTGGAGGTTCATGGGTTGGCATTTGGTGGGAGGAAGCTGACTTTAGCGGGTATACCCAGTCTGGGGTACCGAGACCCGCTACAATTGGCTGGCAGCGGTGGGATCTGCTTCCTCCTTACGGAGCAGTTCCAAACTACCAGTGGGACCTCAATGGAAATGGAGGCTGATTTCCAGTGGAGATTGCAGGCAGTGCTGGCCCAGTTTGATGGCCCTGTCTCGGCAGAGGGCAAACTGGCCTGGAAGGATATAGTTCGACGGAAACTCTGGCACGAGGCTCTCCAGTTCGAACAAGACTACCAGGGAAAGTCCCTTCCTACTCCAGAGCAGCAATACTGGCTCCAGATGGATCTATGAATGCCATTCCTGGGAAAGCAGCCCCGGGAGGAATGGATGGCCGAATTGGACCGATTGGTCCAGACAGAGATGAAGGTGGATGAAGGGTACCGGGCACTGTGGTGGTATGTGGCCCAGGTGTGTCAGGAGATGGAGACGGATGATCCTACAGAGGGCTATGACTATGGCGGCCCAGGATTGCTATTTAAAAGTCTCACACAGGACCCCCACTGCGGGAGTATGGCAGAGTGGCGTCAGGAGGACATACTGGAACACAGAGAGCTGTGGCTGAACCTTACAGAAGTACCCGGGCTGAGGGACGATCTTGATTACCTAGCTGCCCGCGAGTGGGAGCTAGAAAAGTCATATGAAAGGCTGTTAGATCTCGTTCAGCAGCATGCCTCAGAGCCTGAAGAGGGATATGGTGTAGTGATCAAGGATTTATTGGACTTTTCCTCAGAGGAGTGGCAACCGGTCATGAGCTACCATGAGCTGCTAGACCACAATCAGCAGCCTGGCCCTGAGCTTGCCGCAACAGTAGAAGCACTGGCAACAGGGCAAGGCACCAATGGCCTCTGTCCAGCAAGTTTGATATCTCTGGAGTCTCAGGTAGTCGATTTCTCTAAACAGCCACAGGCTCCAGAGGTTGATAATTTAATAGACTTTTCCTCTGAGGAGGGACAGACTGGTGAGTCTCCAGCAGAAAAGATGGCAACATGGCAGAGCACCCCTGGCCTCTGCCCAGCACCTGCGGCAGCTCCAGGAAGCCCGGGAGAGGAGGTAGCTGACCTCTCTCCCCAGCGGCAGAGTGGTTTCCAGGGAGAGGATGTTGCCGACCTCTCTCCCCAGTGGCAGAACCAGTTCCAGGGAGAAGAGGTAGCCTCCCTTTCTCAACAGCAACAGAGAGGTTTCCAGGGAGAGGCTGTAGCCGACCTCTCCCTACAGCGGCAGAGCCAGTTACAGGGAGAGGAGGTAGCCGACCTCTCTCCCCAGCAGCAGAACCAGTTCCAGGGAGAAGAGGTAGCCTTCCTTTCTCCCCAGCGGCAAAGCTTTTTCCATGGAGAGGATGTAGCTGACCTCTCCCCACAACAGGAGAGTCAGTTCCAGAGAGAGGAGGTAGCCAACCTCTCTCCCCAGCTGCTGGACCAGTTCTTGAGTGAGGAGGTAGCCGACCTCTCTCCCCAGTGGGAGAACCAGTTCCAGGGAGAGGAGCTAGCCAGCCTCTCTCCCCAGCAACAAAGCAGGGCCCAGGGAGAGGAGCTAGCCTACCTCTCTCCCCAGCAACAAAGCAGGGCCCAGGGAGAGGAGGTAGCTGACCTCTCTCCCCAGCAGCTTAGCGTGTTCCAGGAAGAGGAGATCAGCATTCTCACTTCCCAGTGGCAGTGGCCAAAAACAAAAATGGAAGAAAGTTTTGGGCTGGGCCATCCGACTAACACAGGTCCAAACCAGTGGGTGGTCTGGTACCTGGTTAGTCTACCCCAGGGGGGGAGAAATGTAACGGAAGCTTATGTTACTTTTGTACTTGGAGAGGACTGAAGGCCAGCCTCCTCCCCACTGACTATGGACCCAAGAACTTGAGGGGATTCTATGATTTGGGAGGTGGGTGCCCAGGGTCCATTTGGAGTACTTTTGCCCTAGATTCAGGGTTACCCAGTTCCCATGAATTCCCAGAGACTTGAGGGAACTGATACAGAGTTGGGATTCCTGTGTTTTTTTGGAGTATAATGTGACAGCCCAATTCACTATTGCCTGCTCCAACCACCCCCCCACCCCCTTTAGACTCCGAGTGTTTGAGCTGATTGCAACCTCCTGCTGTTATGTGTCTGTATTTTGTCAGGCTACAGATAAATGACATATCTATATATATATATATATATATATATATATATATATATATATGTATATGTAAATTGGACAGGGGAATGTGTTTATGTATGAAACCATATTTTTATCAGATATTCTTTGAAATAGGATTGCAATTCTGATGTCAGGATTTGACTCAGAAACCCCCACAAATTGAATATACATCTCCAGGCTGAACTACAGACAGCATGTCCCAAGAAACAAAAGGGAAACATTCGCTCCCTAGATGAAAATACAAACATGTTTTACTATGATTGAAAGTAGCAAAGCTTTGAAGCACACCCTCCTGCTGTGTAAAGCACACAAACACTTATCCTAAAGGAACTATAACTCAGTAACCCTGTTCATTTGACTATATATGCAGAGTTTCATGACTCTAAAACATTTGGCTTGTTAAACTTTGACAACCATCTCAGGATACCATTTTTCTTTCAAACTGGAAAGATGTAATATGATCTCCAAAGTGACATGTTTTGTGAGAATTTCAGCATTACTCTCAGGTGCAAAAAGACTCCATGTGGTGAGTAAAAGACGAAGAGTCTGGGTTAGGATAACACAGAGAAAGCAAATGGCTTACTTTGGGTTAGATTTAGAGTTGGGCGGTAGCCGTGAAAACCAGAGTTAGAGGCTCCTAACGCTGGTTTTAGGCTACCGCCGGTATTTGGAGTCAGTCAGGAAAGGGTCTAACGCTCACTTTTCAGCCGCGACTTTTCCATACCGCAGATCCCCTTACGTCAATTGAGTATCCTATCTTTTCAATGGGATCTTTCTAACTCCGGTATTTAGAGTCGTGGCTGAAGTGAGCGTTAGAATTCTAATGACAAAACTCCAGCCGCAGAAAAAAGTCAGTAGTTAAGAGCTTTCTGGGCTAACGCTGGTTTATAAAGCTCTTAACTACTGTGCTCTAAAGTACACTAACACCCATAAACTACCTATGTACCCCTAAACCGAGGTCCCCCCACATCGCCGCCACTCGATTAAATTTTTTTAACCATAATCTGCCGACCGCCACCTACGTTATCCTTATGTACCCCTAATCTGCTGCCCCTAACACCGCCGAGCCCTGTATTATATTTATTAACCCCTAACCTGCCCCCCACAACGTCGCCGCCAGCTACCTACAATAATTAACCCCTAATCTGCCGACCGCAAAGCGCCGCTACTTACGTTATCCTTATGTACCCCTAATCTGCTGCCCCTAACACTGCCAACCCCTGTATTATATTTATTAACCCCTAACCTGCCCCCCACAACGTCGCCGCCAGCTACCTACAATAATTAACCCCTAATCTGCCGACCGCAAAGCGCCGCTACTTACGTTATCCTTATGTACCCCTAATCTGGGGTCGGCGGTGTTAGGGGCAGCAGATTAGGGGTACATAGGGATAATGTAAGTAGCTGCGGTTTACGGAGCAGCAGATTAGGGGTTAATAATAATATGCAGGGGTCAGCGATAGCGGGGCAGCAGAATAGGGGTTAATAAGTGTAAGGTTAGGAGTGTTTAGACTCGGGGTACATGTTAGAGTGTTAGGTGCAGACGTAGAAAGTGTTTCCCCATAGGAAACAATGGGGCTGCGTTAGGAGCTGAACGCGGCTTTTTTGCTAGTGTTAGGTTTTTTTCAGCTCAAACAGCCCCATTGTTTTCTATGGGGGAATTGTGCACGAGCACATTTTTGAAGCTGGCCGCGTCCGTAAGCAACTCTGGTATCGAGAGTTGCAGTGGCGTTAAATATGCCTTTACGCTCCCTTTTTGGAGCCTCACACAGCCATTCTGTGAACTCTCAATACCAGAGTTATTTAAAAGGTGCGGCCAGAAAAAAGCCAGCGTTAGCTACGCGGGTCGTTACCGACAAAACTCTAAATCTAGGCGATTGTGATTTAAAAAAAAAAACCCAAAAAACCCTGTATTTAGATTTTAAGTAAAATTAAATACATTTTGCAAAGGGAACAATGCCAGTTTTCCATGTATGTTTAAAATAATTCAAATAACCCATATATGTATATGTATATATAACATGCTTTCCTGTTTTCCAGGTGGAACTAAAAGATGACACATACAGGACGATACATGGGATGAAATAAGTCATATCCTATGAATGTGCAATAAATGTTTATAAAGTTTTAAATACATATCTTGAAATGTAGTGAGATGGATATATGGAAGTTACTTTGATGTGATATGATTATGAAATATTGTCATCTGATATTGAAATATAAATTTTCTGTTAGGCTAAATGGAATATAAATGCTAACAAGAGAAATTTACTAATGCAGTAAATTATAATATGTTTAATAGGAAAATTTTAATAGTTAGCAATATAAATTATTTAATATAAATAATGTTAGACACATGTTTCATATCAAAATGACCAGAGAGGTAATGTGATCCTACCCATCTGTGATTGATATCGTGAACTTATTAATATGAGGGAATTATGGCAGTTATTACACATTTTAAAGAACATTTTTAAATGTTCAGAGATGTGTTTAAATGTATTGCTATGTTGTATGTCTGCTGCCACCTAAGGGCCAATATCGGTATAGCAGTTAAAGGATTTAGCTGTTCAAAAAAAAAAAATATGTGTTTCCGTGGTGACCGAGGGCCAGTCCAAATAGACATCCCACCTAACCAATGGGATGGTCAGATCTCGTAGGGCCACTCCCATGGTTTCATAAATGAGTGAAAAACTTATTTAAGTAAATGCAGCAGGGAGAAGAGACAGATTTTGCTGACTTGAATGATCTACTGCTGGGCGTTCAAAATACATTCATTCTGAGCAAGCTGATCTCAGTGATTGCAAAAACTTACTTATCTATTTTCTGAGATGAAATAAGGAATCCTTGGTAACTGAACTATCAAGTTTGGTCACTTTGGTAACGTATATATATAAAAAGAGGGTTGCAATTAATATTTTAACACAGATATATGCATAATAGCTGTAGTTTAAAATATAGGGGAAAGACTTAAAGGGAGCAGTTTTATATTGTAGTTTACATTCAGTCTGTATATTGTTAAATACATATCCTTGATGCTAAATTGCTTTATCTATACAACTATAGAGTTATAACTCAGAATTGGGTTTTTACATAAATAATATATACAATTTCTGATGTTTTAATAGAAGTATAGATTGTCCTATTGTTTAAATTAGCACTGTTAGAATTGTGTTGCTTGGGTATTGAGCTGTTAAAGATTTTGGAACCTCATTGTATTAACAGGGTAAAATTATACTGTAAATCATATTGCTGAATGTTTGTAGCTGCTATTTTAGATCTCATTGTAATATTTTAAATGCAGCTCTGAATGAAAGGCTGGTTTTAAAGGTAAATTTGCATGAGCTTTGCATAGCATATTTTAAATAGTTTTTGTTTTAACGCATATAATATTGACTCATATTCTGATTCTTACAAATATACACATTTCAATATGTTCATAAATATTTACTAATAATAAAGAATTCAGGTATTTATATTAATTTTGTTGTCTTAGTAGAAGTATATTGATTGTGGGTTCAGTCTAAAGAAAGATTGTTAAATATATTCCCTCATTTTTAGTAAGTGTGTGTGTGTGAAGCGCTAAGCTAAACCCACCTAGCCAATCTACGTTAACTGTCTCCTTCCCTGACAGTTGAAAGAATGCAAATGATCAGAAGTAAAATATGTAGATGGCACTTTACGCTATGGGAGAGATTGGCTATAATAGAATATTATATTATAAATTAAAACAGATTTTAATAGTCTTTTCCACTGATTTAACTTGAAAAGATTCACTAAAAGGTGAGATCCAAAGCAATTTTATTATGGTTTTACAATTTTGAAACTAGATACAGACAAAAATTCTAAAAGATCTATTAATATTTCATCACACCTCATTCATACCTCTCATTCATTCAATAATCCAAATAAATATTTAAAACAATTAATTCCAATTCTTGATTTTATACAAAGACCCTTTTTCACAAATTAATAAAATATATAAATCAATAAAATGTCTTTTGGAACAAATACGTCTCCAAATGGAACTGGGAGCAAAGGATCGTTTACTGAAATTAATTTCCTTTTAAAGTTCCTTTAAAATTGATTTATATACAAGTCGTGTTCCTTATATAGATACTTTGTTCACAAATTTCTTCTTAAATGAGGTTTCCACAGTCAATGAAATGTTACAGTTGGACTAACCACAGTCTAAGCGGTTGTATTTAAATCACATATAGATGGTTAAATGTTTGTGCACATATAATTTCTTATGGCTTGTAGTTTCGCTGGAATGTTACAATCTTACCGCCTTGGTGTATGCGCTTGCTTCCAGGTACAACGCTCTCACCTGCAGCACTGTCTGGTTTTGCAGCTTGCAGCTTGTAGTTCCCCGGGAGTCCTCGCGCTGCTAGCAAAGCGCCTGACGTCACCGGTTACGATCAGCTGTGATCCCCTGTAGGAATAGTTGAATACTTGCGCAAGTAAAATCAATTTGACTTGTTCCTTCTTGACCACCCTTTGTTCACTCTCTGCACTTAAGTACTTCGTACGCAGAGTAGACAAACGTTCGGGCTTAGATCCTTAAATATCGCCAGATGCAGGTTCTATGTCAATCCACAGTACGTCTACGCGTTTCACCCCTTTCAAACAGGGCTTTTTCAAGATTCAATATATTCCCTGCCATATACTCACACATTGTTTAGAGAATACTGCTAAGATTTTTATAAATATACTGACAATATCTAGTCTGTGTGTGAGACACAGAGCAGGAGATTGCACACAGCACATACAAGCTAATGCTGAGTCCTCCTGCTGTTATGTGTCTGTATATCTAGTCTGTGTATGAGACACAGAGCAGGAGATTGCACACAGCACAGACAATCTAATGCTGAGACCTTCTGCTGTTGAGTGTCTGTATATCTAGTCTAGGTGTAAAGTGTCTCTCTGTTATTTTGTGAGTCATCAATTGTCCTTTTGTATGTCAGGATGTGATTAGAATCTTGTTTAACTAACCATTGACTGATGTTTGTCCCATTGTATAATATTTGTTTCTATTGATAATGTGGTAACTCCCCTGTAATGGTACCAACAGGATACCAAGGGTTAACACCAGGGAACAATGTCCTGCATAGGGAATCAGCAATTCACAACCCAGCCAGTTTTCAGGTTTAAAACAGAATGACATTTTATTAAGGGCCATATGCCCAGTATTTATGCAGGTCTGACCCCCCAGATGGGGGGTTGAAAGAATGTTGTACATTAGATGGAGGAACCACACCCTTGGACAGACCACAATAGAATCACATTACTTTACTAGGTAGATAACAACTTAAACACAAAACACATTTGGCTTTCCTTATCACCTAGGCGTCTGCTCTCTGAGGGTGATTAAACAATGGACTGTTTCTCACTAACTTTAATGACAGTACACAATAGCTGAGGCTAGTAACCTTGTCGTTCAAGAATAGTTTCTTAAAGCTGAATACAGTTAACTCCTTCAGTACTGACAGAAGGGTCTGTCACATCTACATAGCACACAATACAGCCTATAGACAACCTTTCTTACATTATAGTCCAGAAGTGGCTAGGTTAGCCACAATGCTCCCCCAGAACCAAGCCGGCATACACAGTCTGATCCCAACGGATCGGCTTGGGGATGTCCGGGGAAGTACTCACAGATCACTTTCAAGTTCAGTTTGTCTGGGCAACCCGTCGGCGTTACCGTTTTGTTTCCCTGGGCGGTAATGGATGGTAAAGTCGAAGGGCTGCAGCGCCAAACTCCAGCGCAGCAGCCTGGCATTGTCCCCGGCCACACGGTTCAGCCACACCAACGGGTTGTGATCTGTGAGTAAGGAAAAAGGTTGTCCATACAGGTACGGCTGCAACTTTTTGAGGGCCCTGATTAAAATATAAAAGGTAACAGCAACTTGTAAGTAAACCAAACTAGGTTGTAGCTCCTCAAATAGGGCTTCAGCTACCGTCTCTGCATGGATGTTGGAGAGAGCAATGGCCTCGGGGTACCTAGTGGCGTAGTCCACCATGGTTAAAATGTACCTCTTCCCGAAGGGACTGGGCTTGGGTAGTCACAGGGTTAACATCAGCGGGACCCATGGGAGCATATGCGGAAACAAGGGGGGCCAAGTCATTTCCAAGGAGAACATCAGCAGGTAAGTCCTTCTTGACCCCCACATTCACAGGTCTAGCGCCCACTCCCCAATCCAAATGTACCCTGGCAACAGGTAGGCGGAACACAGTGCCCCCTGCTACCCTCACAGCCACAGTGTCTCCAGTGTGCTGTTTCTCAGACACCAAGTTCTCTTGAAGCAAGGTCATGGTAGCACCAGTATCCCGTAGACCACTGACCTCCTTCCCATTCACTTTAACCCGTTGCCGGTTATTCCGGTGGGCAGCTTGCACGGGGTCTGCTTCATGTTGGCTGCCCCAGCATTCTTGCACCTCTACGTAGCGGGCCGCAGGCTGAGGATTATGTGGGATTCCGCCGGCGGGTCTTTTCCAGGACTGTGCTTGATTCGCTGCGTTTAGGGGACACTCTGGTCTTTTGTGCCCTAGTTGCTTACATCCAAAGCACCGAATAGGTCGTGAGTAGCCCCGCGAATTGAACCGGGCTCTCTGTGGGTAGTTCGTGGCTGGAGGCCGTGTGGTATAGCGGTGCGCCGGGGGCTGGTAACTGGCAGCTGCTGGGGTGACTGGGGGTCTGTACTCCACTCTAGCAGTGGGCAATCGGTATACCGCTCCCCCTGCCCCTCGTACTGCCATGGATCCGCCAGTGTGTGATGTATCCGGCACCAAATAGGGAGCTATCAGGGTTAAAGTAGCTCCCGAATCCCGAAGTCCCTGGACCTCCTTCCCCTCTACAGTCACCAGCTGGCGTTGATGTTGCCGGTTATCGGTGGCCCGGACCGACATCACCTCATGCAGGATTCCCAGGGGTTCCTCGGCTTGGGTGCTCAACACCTCATGAGCGGCTGGCTCCGTTTGGTAATGGTGGGCAGCCGCCCTTGGGGCCAGGTTCTGTCTGACCTGGTTCCAAGCTTGTCTGCTCCGATTTTGGGTGCACTCACGTGCCATATGTCCCCACTGCTTGCAGGTGTGGCATTGTATATTCGCCCGTCCGTTTTATCGTGAGGGGGGTGGTGGATTCCCTGGGGCTGGGCGAAAAGGTGCTGCTGTGGGGTTGTTAGGCTGTAGTCCATGGTGCCTCCTGGCATCAAAATGCTGGTCTGCTAATCTGGCCGCTTCGGTTAAGGTGAGGGGTTTTCGATCTCTCACCCATTCTTGGGCTTCTGGGGACAAGCCGTTAAAGAATTGCTCCAACAGCATCAGTTGTCGCAATTCTTCCATGGTGGTAGCTTGGCTGGCCTGTATCCACCCTTGAGATGCTTGATCCAGCTTGTGGGCCCACTCTGCATGTGAATCTCTTTCTGGCTTGCGCAGGCCTCTAAACTTGCGCCGGTATGCCTCTGGGGTAATGGCATATCTTTCCAAGATTGCTCTCTTCACTTTAGCGTAATCCTTGCTGTCCTCCCTGGGTACAGCGCGATACGCTTCCGCTGCCCTACCGGCTAGCTTGCCTGCTAGCACCGGCACCCATACGGACTGCTCCAAATCATGTAACTCGCACAGTCTCTCAAAATCCTGTAAATACCCATCGATCTCATCCTTCTCCTCACAAAACATTTTAAATGCATGGTATGGGATTTTGGGTCTTACTGGGTTGCTGAGTGCGTCCAAAATGGATTCTGCTCGGGAGGATGCATTCTGCGGACTGTGTGCCATCACGTACTCCTGCACATCTGCCATTACCACGGATAGCATATCCCGTGGTACAGGTTGGGGTAAAAATTCCAGCCTGGTCCTCATTTCCCTCTGGTATAGGGTCTCCTCCATGGCTGCTGGAGGCGTAGCACTGCGAGATCTGTCTCCCTCCATCAGCTCGGCAATTAATATAGCCTTGGGTTTGCTGCTGCCTATCTTTCCCCTGGCTTCTAGCAGTTCCTTTAACGTTTGTCTCCTTAGCTTAGAATAATCCATCTCCATTCACTTTGTTCCCTGGTACTCCTTCCATCTTAGTCAGTATTGTAGTAATCCCCCTCTTCCTGAGGTTAATGGCTTGTGTAGTTGCTCTTCTGGGCGATAAGGTTCATTCCGTCGCTTGCCACCAATTGTAACGGTACCAAAAGGATACCAAGGGTTAACACCAGGGAACAATGTCCTGCATAGGGAATCAGCAATTCACAACCCAGCCAGTTTTCAGGTTTAAAACAGAATGACATTTTATTAAGGGCCATATGCCCAGTATTTATGCAGGTCTGACCCCCCAGATGGGGGGTTGAAAGAATGTTGTACATTAGATGGAGGAACCACACCCTTGGACAGACCACAATAGAATCACATTACTTTACTAGGTAGATAACAACTTAAACACAAAACACATTTGGCTTTCCTTATCACCTAGGCGTCTGCTCTCTGAGGGTGATTAAACAATGGACTGTTTCTCACTAACTTTAATGACAGTACACAATAGCTGAGGGTAGTAACCTTGTCGTTCAAGAATAGTTTCTTAAAGCTGAACACAGTTAACTCCTTCAGTACTGACAGAAGGGTCTGTCACATCTACATAGCACACAATACAGCCTATAGACAACCTTTCTTACATTATAGTCCAGAAGTGGCTAGGTTTGCCACATCCCCCTTTGTTGGAAATGTATAAAAGCTGTGTTCTCTGTGCAATAAAGCAGTTCCTATTTTGACCCTCAAGCATTCAGTCTTGGCTAATGTTCTTGGGGGTAGCTATAACAACTAGCAGCGGCCGTTATTCTAATAGCGACAGGTATCCAGTGGAGGTTCATGGGTTGGCGTTTGGTGGGAGGAAGCTGACTTTAGTGGGTATACCCAGTCTGGTGTACCGAGACCCGCTACAATAGGAAAAACTAAAAATTAACCTACCCTATTAGACAAAAATTACATTAAGCTACATTAAACTAATAATTAATCTACCCTAACTGTTATACTAAAACTACATTAAACTAATAATTAATCTACCCTAACTGTTATACTAAAATTACAATAAGATACAAATTAAATTACATATATTATATATTTCAAAAGCTAAACCTACCAAATAATTTAATTCTACAATCAAAAATGACAAAGATACAAAAAACTAACAACTAAGTTACAAACCCCCCCCCCACTAAGTTACACAAAATAAAAAAGAAATTATCAAATGTTTAAACTAATTACACCTAATCTGAGTCCTATGAAAATAAAAAAGCCTCCCAAAATAAAAATAACCCTATCCTACAATAAACTACAAATAGCCCTTAAAAGGGCTTTTTTGCAGGGCATTGCCCCAAAGAAATCAGCTCTTTTACCTGTAAATAAAAAATACAAAGACCCCCCCAACAGTAAAACCCACCACCCACACAACCAACCACCCCAAATAAAAACCTAACTAAAAAAACCTAAGCTTCCCATTGCCCTGAAAAGAGCATTTGGATGGGCATTGCCCTTAAAAGGGCATTTAGCTCTATTGCAGCCCAAACCCTAATCTAAAAAGAAAACCCACCCAATAAACCCTTAAAAAATCCTAACACTAACCCCTGAAGATCGACTTACAGTTTTGAAGATGCGACATCCATCCTCCAAGAAGCCGGCAGAAGTCTTCTTCGAATTGGCCGAAGTCTTCATCCAAGCCAGCAGAAGTCTTCACCCAGACGGCATCTTCTATCTTCATCCATGGAGCATCCTCTTCTTACGACGTCTTCTTCCCGAATGAAGGTTCCTTTGAATGACGTCATCCAAGATGGCGCCCCTTAGATTCCAATTGGCTGATAGAATTCTATCAGCCAATCGGAATTAAGGTTGAACAAATACTATTGGCTGTTGCAATCAGCCAATAGGATTGAGCTTTCATCCTATTGGCTGATCTAATCAGCCAATAGGATTGAGCTCGCATTCTATTGGCTGATTGGAATAGCCAATAGAATGCAAGCTCAATCCTATTGGCTGATTGCAACAGCCATCAACCTTAAATCCGATTGGCTGATAGAATTCTAACAGCCAATCGGAATCTAAGGGACGCCATCTTGGATGATGTCATTTAAAGGAACCTTCATTCGGGAAGAAGACGTCGTAAGAAGAGGATGCTCTGCGTCGGATGTCTGGAAGATGGAGCCGCTCCGTGCCGGATGGATGAAGATAGAAGATGCCGCCTGAGTGAAGACTTCTGCGGGCTTGGATGAAGACATCGGCTGCTTGGATGAAGACTTCTGCCGGATTCTTGGAGGATGGATGTCACATCTTCAAAACTTTAAGTCGATCTTCAGGGGTTAGTGTTAGGATTTTTTAAGGGTTTATTGGGTGGGTTTTAGTTTTAGGTAAAAAATGAGAAAAAATGGTGACCAAGCGCTAAGATCTGTCCTGTAGCTGTACAAATAAGGGGTCCTAACTAGCCCCTGAGAGGAAAAACAGATGAAAAAGGGTATGTACAGCGCCTGAGGCTAAGGAATCAAGTAGAATAAGGCAATTTTGTGTTCCTATAATTTACTAATACATTTTTACTATTAAAACACTTATGGCAATTTATAAAACAATACAATAGAATCAATATAATAAATCAAATACAATGAAATACATAAAACTCATGGATCCATGGTGTACATTGAATTGTTAACAATAAAATACTATCTAAAATATGAGAAGAGCTGTTTGCAATAGAGTATGTAATTGCTTGCAGGGACTAATTTGGAGTATCTTGACAAGCTAGGTGAAAGTGAAAAATCCCTTACAAGGGTAATGAAGATGATGTGAAAAATGAACTAAAAAATGATGGTGAAAAGCATTAGTGAAGATGGTGTAAAAATATTGATGAGGATGATGAAAATATAGTAAAAGACTAAAATAAAATAAAAATTAAAAATTCTAAATGAAGATGCAAAAATTTAATAAAAAATGAAAAATTAAAAAATTAAAAAATGGTGAAACAATGTGAAAAATGTGAAAATATGAGCAAATAGAAGTGAAAAAAAATATAAAAATAAAAATAAATCACAAAAATGATGAGAATGATGCCATGGTGATGAAATTGGTGATATAAGTACAATCAATTTGTAATCCAATGAGAAAGTCAAATAAAAGTCAAATGGAACCTGAAGTGTTGGGAATAAGGATCTGTCCAGAACTCCTGAGCGATACCCTGATCTGCGACCAATAGTAAACTAATTTCTTGAAGTATACCTGTAAGAAATGTACAACAACATAGTGTAATATGTCTAATAGTATAATGCTCTGTGAAATAGTCCTTACCAGTGGGTCAACGTGTTTCGGCCCTTTAAAACAGGCCTTTCTCAAGACTGGTAAGTGAGTGCTTGTTGTACCCTTTTATACCTTAGAGATAGTGGAAGTGTAATTGACCTCTAATGAAACTGGAACTGCATGACCAGAAGTATTTGTAGATGTATAAACGTTTGAAAAAGCTTTATTTCGTATTCATAATCTTTAGGTTGTATCTTTAATATAGTGTCATATTTTTAACTTGTTTTGAACTTTATATATCAAATTTGCCAAACATAATAAACCCCATTTCTGTCTGGATTGCTTGTGTTATCTTGTATGATACGATGCAACCGCCAATCGGTGCCTTGTTTTTTAATGTACGGGTCACCATTGGTCCGTTGTTATGTCTGTCATGTTAATCCGGCTAATAACATATGATTTTGTGAGGCTTGAAGAACTAACCAGTAGGTGTCTTAATGGAATTACGTTCCGTCTTCTCCAAATTTCTATTAGTCCGTCGCCATGTCAGTCACGTTGTGTTTATACATGTGACTGAGGTTTATCAAATAACTTATCATTCGTCCGTGGCTAAGGTGTGTTATAGTTTTCATTGGACCTTTACTGTGTCCATCATGTTTTGTTTATACACGTGACTTATGTGGCTAATGGGAGACTCCCCTTATCGGTTCAATTGTATAAACTCGTGGATACTGATTCTGTCAAAATATGGAATGATTTATAAGCTGTACCGATCAGACTTCATGTACAAACATATTTTATTCAGAATCAATGATTCAGATCTAGAGAGTGTCCCGATAATATAGAGGAATATGGTGTAAATGCCGGTGTTTATATCTGCCCTTGATAAAAATATATATATGTACGTGACCCGTGTCACTATTCATACGATATAGAAATGAAGTAAAAGATTTGAGTATAGAAAGGTGAACTAATACATACAATCAATTGTACAACCATAGAGATGGCCATAAAATATAAAATGAAGTTCGTAGACCATAAAAGAGGATTATCTAACTGGTACATGGTATTAACACCAAACTATTGATGAAACGAAAATGGTATTAACACTTATCTAAGTTATATCCATAAGAACAAACACTAATTTATCTTCAATGTATTTTCGTTTCATCAATAGTGATTGTATGTATTAGTTCACCTTTCTATACTCAAAGCTTTTACTCCATTTCTATATCGTATGAATAGTGACACGGGTCACGTACATATATATATTTTTATCAAGGGCAGATATATAAACACCGGCATTTACACCATAATCCTCTATATTATCGGGACACTCTCTAGATCTGAATCATTGATTCTGAATAAAATATGTTTGTACATGAAGTCTGATCGGTACAGCTTATAAATCATTCCATATTTTGACAGAATCAGTATCCACGAGTTTATACAATTGAACCGATAAGGGGAGTCTCCCACTGGCCACATAAGTCACGTGTATAAACAAAACATGATGGACACAGTAAAGGTCCAATGAAAACTATAACACACCTTAGCCACGGATGAATGATAAGTTATTTGATAAACCTCAGTCACATGTATAAACACAATGTGACTGACATGGCGACGGACTAATAGAAATTTAGAGAAGACGGAATGTAATTCCATTAAGACACCCACTGGTTAGTTCTTCAAGCCTCACGAAATCATATGTTATTTGCCGGATTAACATGACAGACATAACAACGGACCAATGGTGACCCGTACATTAAAAAACAAGGCACCGATTAGCGGTTGCATCGTATCATACAAGCTAACACAAGCAATCCAGACATAAATGGGGTTTACTATGTTTGGCAAATTTGATATATAAAGTTCAAAACAAGTTAAAAATATGACACTATATTAAAGATACAACATAAAGATTATGGATACGAAATAAAGCTTTTTCAAACGTTTATACATCTACAAATACTTCCGGTCATGCAGTTCCGGTTTCATTCGAAGTCAATTACACTCCCACTATCTCTAAGGTATAAAAGGGGACAACAAACACTCACTTACCAGTCTTGAGAAAGGCCTGTTTTAAAGGCCCGAAACGCGTTGACCCACTGGTAAGGACTATTTCACAGAGCATTATACTTTTGGACATATTACACTATGTTGTTGTATATTTCTTACAGGTATACTTCAAGAAATTAGTTTACTATTGGCCGCAGATCAGGGTATCGCTCAGGAGTTCTGGACAGATCCTTATTCCCAACACTTCAGGTTCCATTTGACTTTTATTTGACTTTCTCATTGGATTACAAATTGATTGTACTTATATCACCAATTTCATCACCATGGCATCATTCTCATCATTTTTGTGATTTATTTTTATTTTTATATTTTTTTCACTTCTATTTGCTCATATTTTCACATTTTTCACATTGTTTCACCATTTTTTTATTTTTTTATTTTTAATTTTTTATTAAATCTTTGCATCTTTATTTAGAATTTTTAATTTTTAATTTTTATTTTATTTTTGTCTTTTACTATATTTTCACCATCCTCATCAATATTTTTACACCATCTTCACCAATGCTTTTCACCATCATTTTTTAGTTCATTTTTCACATCATCTTCATTACCCTTGTAAGGTATTTTTTCACTTTCACCTAGCTTGTCAAGATACTCCAAATTGGTCCCTTCTCAGTGCAGGCGGACAGGTTATGGAGCAGCGGTCTTTGTGACCGGTGCTTCATAACTGCTGTTTCTGGCGAGTTTGAAGACTCGCCAGAAACAGAGGCCATCTTACGGAGCCTAATATTTAGAGGCCTATGTAGCAGAGAGGCAGTAGGATCTGTAATATCTTTTGGGTAAGCAGAGACAAGCAAGTCACTACTCTTGGTAATTGTAGCAGAGAGGCAGTAGGATCTGTAATATCTTTTGGGTAGGCAGAGACAAGCAAATAACTACTCTTGGTAATTGTAGCATAGAGGTAGTAGGATCTGTAATAACTTTTGGGTAGGCAGAGACAAGCAAATAACTACTCTTGGTAATTGTAGCAGAGGCAGTAGGATCTGTAATATATTTTGGTAAGCAGAGACAAGCAAGTAACTACTCTTGGTAATTGTAGCAGAGAGGCAGTAGGATCTGTAATATCTTTTGGGTAGGCAGAGACAAGCAAGTCACTACTCTTGGTAATTGTAGCAGAGAGGCAGTAGGATCTGTAATATCTTTTGGGTAAGCAGAGACAAGCAAGTAACTACTCTTGGTAATTGTAGCAGAGAGGCAGTAGGATCTGTAATATCTTTTTGGTAAGCAGAGACAAGCAAGTAACTACTCTTGGTAATTGTAGCAGAGAGGCAGTAGGATCTGTAATATATTTTGGTAAGCAGAGACAAGCAAGTAACTACTCTTGGTAATTGTAGCAGAGAGGCAGTAGGATCTGTAATATCTTTTGGGTAAGCAGAGACAAGCAAGTCACTACTCTTGGTAATTGTAGCAGAGAGGTAGTAGGATCTGTAATATCTTTTGGGTAGGCAGAGACAAGCAAATAACTACTCTTGGTAATTGTAGCATAGAGGTAGTAGGATCTGTAATAACTTTTGGGTAGGCAGAGACAAGCAAGTCACTACTCTTGGTAATTGTAGCAGAGAGGCAGTAGGATCTGTAATATCTTTTGGGTAAGCAGAGACAAGCAAGTAACTACTCTTGGTAATTGTAGCAGAGAGGCAGTAGGATCTGTAATATCTTTTGGGTAAGCAGAGACAAGCAAGTAACTACTCTTGGTAATTGTAGCAGAGAGGCAGCAGGATCTGTAATATCTTTTTGGTAAGCAGAGACAAGCAAGTAACTACTCTTGGTAATTGTAGCAGAGAGGCAGCAGGATCTGTAATATCTTTTTGGTAAGCAGAGACAAGCAAGTAACTACTCTTGGTAATTGTAGCAGAGAGGCAGTAGGATCTGTAATATATTTTGGTAAGCAGAGACAAGCAAGTAACTACTCTTGGTAATTGTAGCAGAGAGGCAGTAGGATCTGTAATATATTTTGGTAAGCAGAGACAAGCAAGTAACTACTCTTGGTAATTGTAGCAGAGAGGCAGTAGGATCTGTAATATCTTTTGGGTAAGCAGAGACAAGCAAGTAACTACTCTTGGTAATTGTAATAATAACCCCTTTCCACCAAGAACTAGACGACACATAGCTTGGGAGTCAACAACAACTATATCTTCAACAGAACAAAAATAACAAACACTTTTTAAAAAAACAGTCTCCTCTACAAGGGGTTTCCCAACTGAAACAGCAGGGAGTTTAAACAGTAACATACAGTTTAACATATATTTTAACCATTAGCCTAAATAACAATTCCTGCATAGTTCATAAGTGGCGAGTTTTGCCACAGCCTATGTATCTAAGTGTACTCTACACCCTGCACTGTGTATATAGATGTACTCTACACCCTGCACTGTGTATCTAAGTGTACTCTACACCCTGCACTGTGTATATAGATGTACTCTACACCCTGCACTGTGTATAAAGAGTGAACTCTACACCCTGCACTGTGTATCTAAGTGTACTCTACACCCTGCACTGTGTATATAGATGTACTCTACACCCTGCACTGTGTATATAGATGTACTCTACACCCTGCACTGTGTATATAGATGTACTCTACACCCCGCACTGTGTATATAGATGTGCTCTACACCCTGCACTGTGTATATAGATGTACTCTACACCGTGCACTGTGTATATAGATGTACTCTACACCCCGCACTGTGTTTATAGATGTACTCTACACCCTGCACTGTGTATATAGATGTACTCTACACCCTGCACTGTGTATATAGATGTACTCTACACCCTGCACTGTGTATATAGATGTACTCTACACCCTGCACTGTGTATATAGATGTACTCTACACCCTGCACTGTGTATATAGATGTACTCTACACCCTGCACTGTGTATATAGATGTACTCTACACCCTGCACTGTGTATATTTATGTACTCTACACCCTGCACTGTGTATATAGATGTACTCTACACCCTGCACTGTGTATATAGATGTACTCTACACCCTTCACTGCATATCTAGATGTACTCTACACTAGTGATGTCGCGAACCTAAAATTTTCGGTGGACTCGAACTTCCGGTATTGTTCGCGAACCCGCGAACCGCGCAAACCGCCATTGAATTCAATAGGCAGGCGAACTTTAAAACCTACAAGGACTCTTTCTGGCCACAATAGTGATGGAAAAGTTGTTTCAAGGGTACTAACACCTGGACTGTCGCATGCTGGAGGGGGATCCCTGGCAAAACTCCCATGGAAAATTACATAGTTTATGCAGAGTCTGCTTTTAAGCCATAATGGGCCTAAATCACCTAACATTCCCAAAGTGGCTGTCTCAAAACATCCCGGACAGAAGATAGATTGATAGATAGGATAGATAGATATACATAGATTGATAGTTAGATAGAATCGATAGAAGAGGAATAGATAGATTTGTTAGATATATAATTACCCTAATAAAGTCTAATAATTAAACATGCGTTCTTGGACCCAACTAGGTTGTGTTAAGTAGTACTGTTCTTGGCACTTTCAGCCCTGTAACTCCCCCTATTGGTGGAGGTCTATATGGTGGTTATGATTAGCCTGACAAAGTATAACAACAAGATACGCGGTCTGGGACCCATGGTAATTTTGTTGTGTTAAGTAAAACTTTTCTTATCACTTGAATCCCTCTTACCCCACCCTTTTGTTGGAGCTCTATATGGCCTGCATGATTAGCCTGACAAAGTATAATAATAAAACATCTGGTCTTGGACCCATGGTAATTAGGTTGTGTTTAAGTAGTACTATTCTTAGAACTGTAATCCCTGTTACTCCCCCTATCAAGGGAGGTCTATATGGCCTGCATGATTACCCTGACAAAGTATAACATCAAGACACAGGGTGTTGGACCCCATGGTAACTAGGTTGTGTTAAGTAGTACTATTCTTAGCACTTTAATCCCTGTTACTCCCCCTATCAAGGGAGGTCTATATGGCCTGCATGATTACCCTGACAAAGTATAACAACAAGACACAGGGTGTTGGACCCATGGTAACTAGGTTGTGTTAAGTAGTACTATTCTTAGCACTTTAATCCCTGTTACTCCCCCTATCAAGGGAGCTCTATATGGTCTGCATGATTAGCCTGACAAAGTATAATAATAAAACATCTGGTCTTGGACCCATGGTAATTAGGTTGTGTTTAAGTAGTACTATTCTTCGAACTGTAATTCCTGTTACTCCCCCTATCAAGGGAGCTCTATATGGCCTGCATGATTAGCCTGACAAAGTATAATAAGAAAACATTTGGTCTTGGACCCATGGTAACTAGGTTGTGTTTAAGTAGTACTATTCTTAGAACTGTAATCCCTGTTACTCCCCCTATCAAGGGAGGTCTATATGGCCTGCATGATTTACCCTGACAAAGTATAACATCAAGACACACGGTGTTGGACCCATGATAACTAGCTTGTGTTAATTAGTACTTTTCTTAGCACTTTAATCCCTGTCCCCCCCCCCCCCCTATCGGGGGTGTTCTATATGGCCTGCCTGATTACCCTGAAAAAATATAATAATAAGACATGCGGTCTGGTACCCATTTTAACTAGGTTGTGTTTTAAGTACTACCATTCTTAGCACTTTAATCTCTGTAACTCCCCCCTATTTGGTGAGGTCTATACGG